>NC_133661.1:171935183-172142018 GCF_037893015.1 Macrotis lagotis | reverse complement strand
ATTCATTCTATTTGGGGGGGGCTCTTTTTTTTTAATAAAGATTTTTATTTATTTTGAGTTTTACACTTTTCCCCCTAATCTTACTTTCCTCCCCCCATCCCCCACAGAAGGCAGTCTGTCAGTCTTTACATTGTTTCCATGGTATATATTGATCCAAATTGAATGTGATGAGAGAGAAATCATATCCTTAAGGAAGAAACATAAAGTATAAGAGATAGCAAGATCAGACAATAAGATGACAGGTTTTTTTTCTAAATTAAAGGTAATAGTCAAAGGGGCCGGTAGGTGGCACAGTGGATAGAGCACCAGCCCTGGAGTCAGGAGTACCTGAGTTCAAATCCGGCCTCAGACACTTAATAATTACCTAGCTGTGTGGCCTTGGGGCAAGCCACTTTAACCCCATTTGCCTTGCAAAAAAACTTAAAAAAAAAAAAAAAGAAAGGTAATAGTCCTTTGTTCAAAACTCCACACAGTTCTTTATCTGGATACAGATGGTATTCTCCATTGCAGACAGCCCAAAAATCATCCCTGGTTGTTGCACTGATGGAATGAATGAGTCCCATCAAGGTTGAGCATCACCCCCATGTTGCTGTTAGGGTGCTGTACAGTGTTTTTCTGGTTCTGCTCATCTCACCCAGCATCAGTTCATGCAAATCCCTCCAGGCTTCCCTGAATTCTCCATCCCTCCTGGTTTCTAATAGAAACAATAGTGTTCCATGACATACATATATCACAGTTTGCTAAGCCATTCCCCAGTTGAAGGACATTTATGGTCATTTCCAATTCTTTGCCACCACATATTTTTGTTACCAGTATTCTTTGGTTTTTTTTAGGCTTTGCAAGGCAAGTGGAGTTAAGTGGCTTGCCCAAGGCCACACACAGCTAGGTAATTATTAAATGTCTGAGGCCGGATTTGAACTCAAGTACTTCTGACTCCAGCCCGATGCTCTATCCACTGTGCCACCTAGCTGCCTCACAAGTGATGTTTTTACCCTTTTTCATCATCTCTTCAGGGTACAGTCCCAGTAGTGGTATTACTGGATCAAAGGGTATGCACATTTTTTTGTTGCCCTTTGGGCATATAAACTATTCATTCTAAAAAGTGGTCAGAGTTAATGTATATTGAGTGATAGACGGTCTTGAATAGAAAGCACAACAAAAATTTGGGGTCTGTCAATTATAGCTTTCATTTGTGTTGTGGTTTTTATAGATTACCAGGGCTCTTTTACATTTGTTATTTATAAAGCTTAAGATCATCTGTTCTAATTCCCTCAATTATAAATGTAGAAGCTGAGATTGTTAATAATATATGACTTACCTTGTTCATTACATTAGTAAGAGTAATATCTGGAAGTTGAAAATTGTATTTAGTCTTAATGTTCTCCAACCAACATTTTAATGTATAGGCACTTTCTAATGTTTGCTGCATTTGCCATCTTAGGAATCATATCAGAAAGCAGAATGATGAGAAAATGGGTTCTCTTTTATTTATTTTTTCGGCCAGCCAATGGGGTTAAGTGACTTGCCCAAGTTCATACAACTAGATAATTATTAAGTTTCTGAGGCCTCATTTGAAATTCAGATCCCTCTGACTCCAGGGATGGTGCTTCTCCTAACTCCCAATGGGTTCTCTTTTAAAAAAGAGTTAATGGGGTGGCTAAGTTGCTTAGTGAATAGAGCACCAGCCCTGAAGTCAGGAGTACCTGGGTTCAAATCTGACCTCAGACACTTAATAATTACCTAGCTGTGTGGCCTTGGGCAAGCCACTTAAACCCATTTGCCTTGCAAAAAAACCCAAAACAAAACCTAAAAAAAAAGTTAGTGCATGGGATTCAGTGATTGATACAATCCCTTAATCTCTCCAGGTCTCCATTTCTTTATGGAAAGGGGGGACAAGTTTGGGAGCAGAAAGTAGATTAGATGATGATCTTTTTAAGGTTTCTTTCAGTTTTAAATCTATGACTGGCAATCTTTGCTTTTAAGGGGCTATTATTCTATTAAATATGTATACAGGTAAATATATGATACAAAACAATGTGAAGGAAGAGATTATAATTTTTAGTCATTTTTTGGACTTCTTGGTTCATTGTTTTTATGTTTTACTTGATATTTCTTATTCAGGTGCACATGAACTTGAACAGATGCAGCTGATTTTAGAATCTATTCCTGTTGTACATGAGGAAGATCGTCAGGAGCTTCTCAGTGTAATCCCAGTTTACATAAAAAATGATATGACTGAGCCACACAAACCCTTAATTCAGCTGCTTCCAGGAATTAGTCGTGAAGGTAATCTGAATTGAGATTAATCTTGCTGTTTTTCTTTGATTTCTTTGTCAAACTAAAGAAAGTCTAATTTTTACCAAGAAAAAAGGGTTTTTGTTTTTTGCATAAGCACAGCACACTTTTCTTCAGTGTCTAAGGGCATCTGGGTCCCAATTTAGTAATCTGTTTTTCATATTTCAATTACTTTTGTTTCTTTTCCTACCTGAGATCACTTTCTGGCTCTAAACCCTGTCTCTTCTAGCTTCTCTAATCTTTGGGGGGTCATTGATAACAACAGAGAAGAGATGACTATTGTCATTAAGTATCCAAGGTTTCTAGGGTATCATACAAAGGGTTGACTGACTCCATGTTTGTCTGAATAAGTTTTGAAGATAGGACTATGACTGAAAAGATATTAGAGAGAAAAAGACTAAACAATATGGAGTGAGATTGCAGGACTTGTAGGCAGGGAGAGATGGTGAAGGTGTGATTGGAGGGCTGGTTTGAGGGTAGAACCAGTGAATGTGAATGCATGTGAAGAATGGGTAAGTGTTGAGTCATCACTTGTTGCATGTGTCAGATACCAATTCTTTAACAAAGGAGTATAGCTGAAAATAGTATGTTTAAGCATGAATGATGAGAGAGAGACAAGAAGATGAAAAACTTTAGTTGACTCCCTTGTTGTTTTTGTTCAGTTTCTGCAAGGCAATGGAGTTAAGTAACTTGCCCAAAGACACACAGCTAAGTAAGTATTAAGTGTCTTGAGTCCAGATTTGAACTCAGGTGCTCCTGATTCCTGGGCCAGTGCTCTTTCCACTGTACCACTAGCTGCCTGCTTTAGTTGACTACTAAAGTGGTTTTCAGCTTTATATCAGGATATATATCACTTATCTTTTTAGATTATGCCAACATAAACAAAATAAACTACTTTATAGTAGTAATCATCCAATGATAATTATAGTTAGTATTTTTATAAGGGAAAATATTAATAATTACAGTTATTTGGGGCTTATTTTCTTAAAAAAAATTTGTTTTTATCCATCATTGGGTGGCCCTTTCATTTTAGGGTTCCATCTGACTATGGCATCGAGTATTTTTTTTTCCTTTTTAGAGTTGATATTTCTTATGCTAATTTGGAAAGAGAGATCTACTGCTTCTCCCCTCCCCTGTCTGTCCTCAGATTCTAGCATGTCTTTACTGGTTGTAAATAATATCTCCATTTCAACATAATTCTGAAAATAAATTGTATGCAGGTCAGAAAAAAAATAAGTTTTACTACCTTAGTACTTACATGATATATATTCCAAGAAATATTTTGTGGCAAAATGATAATAATGAATGTTAAGATAATCTTTGTTTTTAAAGTATAATTTGTATTGATTTTGTCAATCAGTCAAAAAATAATGAAGCTAATATTGATGCAGGATTTGCATATATAGATTTTTAGCTCTTGAATAATCCCATTATGAGTCCATAATTCTACCTGAATGAATAAATCTTAGGGGTTTTTTTGTTAGTTCAGGGAATGAAGATCTTTAGTTACTCTTATCCATTTGGGATAGCAGAAGAGGAAGAATAGGTCCAAAGTGAAGAGTGATTGGTAGAAACACAGCATGATGAAGGTTCAAGATACCTCACTAGAGTCTCCTGCAAGAGTGACATAGACAAAGTTGTTCAAAAATTCTCCAGTGGGGGAAAGATCAAGGCATGAAAAATGATAACTTTGTGGCTCTTGAAGCACCTTAGTAGCCCACTAGTTAGAGTGCTAGGTCTGGGAGCCAGAAAAAACCTGAATTCAGAATCTGGCCTCAGAAACTTAACTATCTGTATGACCTTGAACAATTCTTTTAATCTGTTTGCCTTAAGTTTCCTCAGCTGTAAAATGGTGATGATAATAATAGCACCTCCCAGAGTTGTTGTGAGGACCAAATGACAATATTTGTAAAGTACTTGGTGCACAGCTGGTACATAGAAAGTGCTTTGTAAATGCTGGTGATGGAGATACACAGTTCAGGGGACTTGTCCGGTATCAAAGACCGAATAAGGGAACAATATTTGTCATTAGAGATATGATTCACCTTAAAATCAAGAATTGTAGAAATCAGGACCTATTGAAGAAGCCAAGGTTTTAAGTACCCTGACAGAAGCTACTGATTTTATGTTAGCATATATTTCCAGATTTCAAATTTTCTCACCAAGTTAGATATTCATTTTGTGGAGTCTTTTGAAACTACAAATAACAGATATTTAAAAGCCTTTAAAAGGTGATTTCCCCTCTAGGGTAATAGGAAGAAATGCTAGAAAAAGAGAGATGCCAAATTTAGCATAGAAGATGTGACAGAGACACTGATTGCTTTGACTGATTTAAAATTTTATAGCCTTGGCTCTCTCCAAAACATAAGATTCTTCTGCAGCCTATCAGAAATCTCTAGTAATTAAGCTATGACTCACTAATACTGCTAGTCAGTTCTAATTTCAAAATTTCTAGCTTTATCTGAAGATAGAGAGGTTGATTGTTTGAGTGCCCCTCAATGTTAATGAAATATTGCAAAGAAACAATATCCAGTTAATATCAAGTCTGAGTTCCCTTTCTCCCATTCCTATCCATAAACATCAAAGGAGGAATACATGTATCTATGGTTCAGTATGATTTAGATTAAAATAATAGAAAAATTGTTTTTACCCTTTATTGCGTTTTATACACACACACACACACACACACACACACACACACACACGTACCTGTTTTGGTACTCTCATTTTGATTTTTGCCAGCAAACAGTTCCAGTGCATTTACCCTAGACTTTGTATTATGTTAAAGATGGTTATAAAAACATTTCTGGATATGTTATCTTTCTTCTAGAAAGGTTTTACTTATTTTGAGTTTTACAATTCCCTCCCTCCCATCTTGCTTCCCTCCCCCTACCCCCTACAGAAGGCAATTTTACTTCATTCCCATAGTGTATGCATTGATCTAAGTTGGAATGTGATGTGAGAGAAATCTAGTAACTTATTGCTTACTATCTCTGGAAAGTAAGGAGAAAGGCACATTTTTTCGCTAGAGCAAATTGGTTATTATGATTATAGATTTGTTGGTTTCTGCTTATATTGTCATTGTGTATATTGTTTCTTTTGTATCAATTCATATACATTTTTCCTTTGCTTCTCTGTAATTATATTTTTTTCTTAGAGAATTAATATTCCATTGCCCATCTCCTCAACTGATGAGTATCAACTTGTTTCTTTAAACCAAGTGAGGGGAACCTTTTTCTGCCAAGGGTCATTTGGATAGTCATAACATCATTTTGGAGCTGTATTTGATCAAACATTTGGTTATTTCACCACTAAAAAGCTACTAGATTTATTAAATTTTGAGTCCTACCTGTGCTTTGGCAACATCAGACCTCTGGCCAGAAGTTCTGCACTCCTTCTATAAACAATATCATAGATATTATGGGACCTTTTTTTCTGTTTGGGTATATACCTACTAGTCTTTTAAACATTTTTAAAAACAAAATGTTTAATATCACCAGTGTTACATCTTTTAATTAAGCAGTAGGAAAAGGAAAGGAAAAATTTTTAAACTGATTTCTTTGTCCAATGATAATTTATTATAATCTTAGCATTCTTATACTAAGTGCTTGATAGTAGATTTTCATGCCTAATCATTTAAATTGCTGGGACAAAAGAGATTTCCTATTAGAGCTTTCCTTAGTTTGTGGATTGGATATCACCTGGGAAATAAAGTTTGTGATACCAAAAAATAGATTTTCTTTTTAAGCTTCAATTCATTAGAGGGTCATAATATGTGAGTTTTGGTCTTTATTCAAAGTATAGTATGTAATATAAGAAAGCCTTGTAATAATGACTGGAAACAGTAGTATCTATCTCATGGTTGGGAGTCAGATTTTCAGAGGGAGTCTTGAGATCTAGATGTCTGGATGACTTCATCTGCACATTTTAGGGGAAGTAGGAATGAAGATATTATGAGTTCCTTCCTAGATGGCATGTAGCAGGGGAAACGAGGGGTTAATATTCATGTTGAAAGGGTTAATCATCTGATTGGACCAGAATTAACTTGTAGAGGTCCGATTGTGGAGATACATTTTTTTTTGGTTTCATTGTTTTTGATTCATTCATCCTTAAAAACCAGTTTACTGGTTCAAAAACTAAGTGGTTCGGGAAGTCTCGTCCAGTTTGGCACAGTGTAATGATCTGATCTTAGTGTTGAGTTTTCTGGAGGTAGAAGAGAAACAAATGAATACCTTCCCTGTCTCTCCCCCCCCCCCCCCCCCCACATTCATTTGTCTTAACTAGTCAGTTTTGGACCTTTTGAAGCCTTTTATTTATTTGTTTGTTTGTTTGCTTATTTATTTATTTAAGGCAAAGGTAAGTGACTTGCCCAAAGTCACACAGCTAAGCCCATTATTAAGTGTCTGAGGCCATATTTGAACTCTGGTCCTCCTGACTCAAGGGTCAGTGCTCTATCCACTGCATCATCTAATTGCCCCTTTTTGAAGCCTTTTAAGGAGACAACTTGTTACCTTTCATTTTAAAAGTTAACATGAAGGACCTTCATTAAGATCAAATAGATGCATTGAATTAAAAAATGATTATTTTATATACCCCACCATTCTGCATAAAGGAGTAATCAGTTTATTAATGGTCTCATGGAGAGTATCTGGCAGGAATTAGTTCTTTTTTGGGGTGTTTTATGATAGGCTACATATTTCAAAGGTGTCTCAGAGGAAGGAGTCTGTGTTTGCATGTCTAGTTAAAGCAAATAGCTATGGTCATTGCCTAAGCAGATCATCCGGACATGCACAATCAAGTTACAGATTATTCATTTACTATTTAACTGTTCTAAAGTTTCTTCTTGTTCTCATTAGTCAGCAAAGTGAGGGCTGGGATTTAGTGCAGTAAGCCCTGAATCACCCTTTCAGGGATGGACTATAAATGTCATTTCCAAAAGTGTGCTCATCACTCAATCTCTTCAGGTAGAAACAGGTATTTTTTTCAGGGCCCATATTTGAGGAACATTTGAGGATGGCTAAGATTTTTTTTCGAAGGATGATCCTATAATATTTCATATGAACCTTCTCAGTTAATAGAGCAGGTAGAGGGAGCTTTTTATAGTTGAAGCACAGGAGAAAGCTGAATTCGAAGATAAATATGGTGTAAAAATGGAGTCAATAGAAAAAAAAAGGAAATGGAATGGGAGAAAGAAAAAGGAAAGGGGGAATAGTCCAAGATATTTCACATAATAAGATTTTTTTTATTACAATGAGCCATTGCAATGATATGGAAGGGGGGAGGCAAGGGGGGAATGAGGGGAACCTTTGTTCTCATCAGAGATGGCTAGGAGAGGAAAACAGCAAATATACTCAATGGGGGTATAAACATCTGGAGTAAGAAGGAGGGGGGAGCAGGGGGAAGGGGGTGGGGGATGTGAATAAAGGAGGAGAGGATGGACCATGGGGGGAGAGTAGTCAGATATAACACATTTTCTGTTTTACTTCTTGCAAGGGGCTGGGATTGGAAGGCCTGCCCAGGACCATAGGGCCAGGTGGATTCTGGGCCTAAGGGGTGGTATGGGGGCTCAGGGCTTCTTGGCCCCAGGACCAGGGATCTGTCTGCTGTGCCACTCAGCGACCCTACAGCAGAGTCAGAGTGAAAGGAGAGAGAAAATATAATACATGGTAGTGGAGAAATAAGAAAGGGGGGGAGTTGCGATCAGCAATGGAAAAATATGGAAGTAACTTTTGTGATGGACTTACCATAAAGAATGTGATCCACCCGTGACAGAGTTGTTGGTGTTGGAACAAAGACTGAAGCACATTTTTTGTTATTATTATTTGGGGGAGGGTGCAGGGCAAGTGGGGCTGAGTGGGCTGCCTGGGGCCACATAGCAGGGTGATCTTTGGGTGTCTGGGGCCGGATTTGGACCCAGGTGCTCCTGGCTCAAGGGCCAATGCTCTGTCTGCCACCCAGCCACCCCTGCTATTATTACTATTTTATTTTATTTTGAGTCTTTTTTTTTTTCCCTAATTTTTGGTTTTTGCAGGGCAGTGGGGATCGGGTGGCTTGCATGTCACATAGCTGGGTGATTGTTGGGTTTAAGAGGCTGGATATGGACTTGGGTGCTCGTGGCTCCAGGGCTGGTGTTCCGTCCACTGCGCCACCTGGCCATACCTACAATTATTACTATTATTTTTTTAATTTTAATTTTTTTTCTCTCCCCTTTACTTTTTTCGCCCAAGCAAGTCTGTCTATATTCATGGGGGGAGGGGTATTTTGTCTCCTTGTAAACAAGAATATTTTATTAATGTAAAAAACCATTTGTACAAAATGAGAATAAAAAAATAAATTAAAAAAAAAAGGATGATCCTATTAGCAAAACCCAAGCAGAATGCTTGTTGTCAGAGAACCTTTAAAGGTGATTTGTGAAGCTCTGTGAGGGGGTTTTGTCATTGAGGGGAGAAGGGTATTTGGACAAAGGAGCTTTCAAAACCAGTTGTTTATAGTTCCTCATATTGTAAAAGCAAAAAAGGGGCAGTTGATTTTGCTGAGAAATCTTTGAAGGTAAAAGAATCATTTTATATTAATGGACCCAGATTAGATCAAGGAGACAAGAATGAAAGTGAGCAGAGATTTAGGGTTGGGAGATGGATATAGTGCTTTATGTTGTAATAATTTTAATAATTGAAATGTTTAAAGAGGATTTACTCCCTCTAGATAGCAAGAACAATAAGAAAATGACAAAAATTAAGTGCATTGATGATGTTTGTCCTTCATTCTCAAAGAAGATCATGACATCAGGGAAGTGATAAAGCACATGATAAGCACATGAAATGGACTTTAGAGAGGTTTGCTATACTAATAAGTTTGGTACCAGTCTCATTTTCTCCTCCAGAGCCATCTGGGTCCAGTGAACAGATAAGGATCCAAATGACTGGTGATGGCCCTTGATGCAAATCAGAGTTAAGTGACTAGAAGCTGAATTTGAACTCCCATTCTCCTGACTTCAAGACCAATGTTCTATCCACTTGACTATACTTAGCTCAGTCTATTATAATTAACATAGGTGAATCAAAAAAGTGTGATGCTTATAGGAAAAACATTCAATTAAAAAAGAAATTTAAAATTACTGAAAGTTCAGAAAAAGCAGTATATTAGGAGATTGGGGGGGGGGTAAAGGAATTTATTAGAAACTGGAGATCAGAAATGATCTCTTTTCCATTTTCCCAACCTATCACAGTTGTTTCTAAATGTCTGATTTTTATGGTAAGGCATTGGTGTCTTGCCATAAAGGTATAAGTGACAGTCCCCAAAACATATATGTTAAGCGATGTTTATTACCTGAAATTTGAGGGTATATTTGATGGACCATCTCTTAATCTGAGATTTAGGGTCAAAGATTGAGGCCCCTAGAAACTTTTGTTTGGATTTGTATTCTTCAAGGCCTAATGGCACTGATGTTCCAATGATGTAAACAACTCTGGGATGCAGTTACAGGAAGAAAAAAGTGTGAGGATTCCTTATGTAGTGGAGAAAACCCCCATTTCCTCCATGTTAACTGTGATGTTCCTAAACTTCCCCCAATTTCTGATCTCCCTTTCTAGTATTTTATTTGACTCCATTTATATTAGCTCCATCCCCAAATTTCTGCTTGGAGATTTTTGAAGAGACTTATTGATCCAAGGTGGTAAGCATGGAGAGTTCTGTAGATCAGAGTTGTGGACCACTATTATATATCCTCAAGTGTGACCTGAAACCAGATTAAAATATATTTGAGAAATATTTTAACAAAATATTTTAAAATACAATAAATGAAATATGAGCCTCACCTCCATTCCCCATCTATATTCAAGTTTAACACCATTGTTAAAGATGACTTCTCTGGATTTGTTGGTTTTTAGAATTGTAAGCTCTGACTGGACCAAACTATTAGGTCATAATTAACAAAAGTAGAGAAGGAGAGTAATGATATCTGCATGAATGTTGTATTTTATCAAAGGCTTTTTCTGCATGTTTATTATACCTATATTCTGTGTGTATATAAAATAGATAAAAATATTTACTATCCAAATTGTTTCCTAGTTTAATACTTTGTAAGTAATCCATTCCATTCCTCTAATAATATATACTTGTAAGCTCAGTTTCTGACTCATCTTTTTAAGTTAGAAATAGTTTGCTTGTATGTACCCTTTGAGTTAGGAAGCGTAGGAAAGATGATCACATATAGTGTAGTAATAAAACAAGCAGACAACTAAAAAACTCTACATAGTATCATTAAATTGTTCATTTATTGACAACTCTTCCAAGTTAGTTTTTTAAGAAGGCTAAAAACAGATCTCTATTGTTAACTCAGGACTTTTATTCAGTACTTTTGTTCAGGAGCTAAGTGTGTGGTTTTTTTTTTTTTGTTTTTTTTTTTGGTTTTTGCAAGGCAAATGGGTTAAGTGGCTTGCCCAAGGCCACATAGCTAGGTAAAGTGTCTGAGACCGGATTTGAACCCAGGGACTCCTGACTCCAGGGCCGGTGCTTTATCCACTACGACACCTAGCCGCCCCAAGCTACATGTTTTAATAGATGAAAGATTGGGCCTGGAGATAGAAGACCTGAGTTCAAATCCCACCTCATACACTTAACTAGCTGTATGACTCTGTACAAGTCCCTTAGGTAACATTTGTTCATTTCCTCAACTGTAAAATGGGGATAATAATGACACATACCTCCCAGGATGGTTGTGAGGATCAAATAAAGTATTTCTGAAGTGCTTTGAAAATCTTAAAATGGTTTGAGTTTCTTACACTTATGAGATTGATCAGTAGGTAAATACCCTATCTTGAAAGTATTCTTTTTGCCCTATGCTGCCAGTATTGGTATCTCATAAAGTAGAATTTAAATCAGAAAAAAACTGAGACAAAACAAAAGTAGTCTAAAATAATGAATAACAAAGGAAAAATTAATGGAAAATTTAAATAACAAGGATGAGTTCAAAAATTTATTAAATTCATTAAAACAGAGTTCTGGCCAAGATGGCAGAGAGAAGACAGGCACAGTTCTAAAGTCTCCTGATCTTTCCCCATCTATCATATGAAATTCATTAAAACAAATAATAGCCACCATTTGTATAGTATTTTAGAGTTTGCAAAGTACTTTACAAATATTCTCTCTGTTACCTCACAACAATCTTGGGTGAGGTGCAAATATTACTCCTTTTTTTAAATGAGAAATGTGAGGCAGATAGCGATTAAGTGACTTACCCAGTCATATGAGAACCCGAAGCTGGATTTGTGCTCATCTTCCTGATTCCTAATTCCTATTCCTTAAACTATCTTTTAGTAAAAAAACAAAGAGCTATCTCAGAGATTGGCTAAATTGTGGTACATGAATGTACCTCAAGTAATATTACTATGCTTATTAGACATAATGACTTTGAAACCAAGATGAATTTTTAAAAAGTCAATAAATGGTATAGCTCATTAAAAAAAAATCTATGATAGGTAAAGAGAATCATTCAAAGATTTAATTGAACTGATCCAAACTGAAGTAAACAGAACCAGGAAAGTAATATACATAGTAGCTATGATAGTGTAAATGAATTAACACCAACAAAAAAAACAGAAGCTGAATGTTGCAAAGTTATAATAACTAGATTATCTAGTCCCAAAGAAGAAATATGATGAAGGCAACACTCTATGTCTCCTTTTTCAAAGATTTGGGCAAGTGTGGGTTTGGACCATTGCATATAATTAAAATAGCTAACATATAAATAGCACTTTAAGTTTTAGAAAACATTTTACAAATTTTATGTTACATTTTACATTTGATCCTGTCAAAATAACTGTGAGGTAAGTACTGTTATTACCCCAATTTGACAACTGAGAAACCAAAGCTGAGAAAAGTTAAGTGACTTACCTGTGATCATCTAACTAGTAAACAAATAATCCCACCAGAATTTTTCAGAGTAGTATTGATTTGTTTTAGTTTTTTTCCTCATTTCTGTTTTTGTTATCAGAGATGACTTCTTGGAACTGAAAAAGAAGAGACTAGATAGAGAAACAAGTGAAGTAAAAACAAATGAGAGCAAAAAAATATTTTTTAAAGTTATAAATCAAGGATATATGCTTTTATTTAACATTAGAAATTCTAAAATTAGAAAAAGTTCAGAGTCATTAACACTGGAAATGAAGCAATAAGATATAGGTATATCCAGAAAATCCAACTACTTCAGAAAAATAACGGAGACAATAAATGGCATTTGTGTATCACTACAGGATTCATAACATACTTTCCCCACAACTCTATCACCTCCATTTTGCAGATGAAGAGATTGAGATTAACATTTTTTTTTTGACATTTTTCTTGCTCATGAGAAATAGTGACTGTTGGGGCAGCTAGGTGGTGCAGTGGATAGAGCACCAGCCCTGGAGTCAGGAGTATCTGAGTTCAAATCCAACCTCAGACATTTAATAATTACCTAGCTGTGTGGCCTTGGGCAAGCCACTTAACCCCATATGCCTTGCAAAAATCTTAAAAAAAAAAATAGTGACTGTTAGTCCACAAAATCATAATCCTCTAAATTGATTTTCATGTATATTCATACATGATGGCATTTTACTAATGGAATTATTCTTTCTGAGATCAGAATGGGGAGACACTACTTTAATAAAGCATTTATTGTTTTTTTGCTATTTTAGAACAAAATGAAAATTTAGTGTCAAGTCTTCATTTTTAAAAACTTCTTTGAACAAGTCCAGAAATTAAGGCATATTTATTCCAAGGATTTATGCAAATCTTCAAAAATTCATTGCCAGAGTAGCAGGGAGGCTTAGACAGATGGTAGTTTAACTTCTAGTCAAGGACCTAACACCTTAGGACTCAAAGGAATGTCTATCATCTCTGAAAAGCTTTTTGTCAGGTTGAGAAGTAATAATTGTCATGGGCACTCCTTACTTGTCTCTCTACAAGCATTTGATGATTCACTGATATCTTGTAAGGAATGCAAGTTAGAATCTGTTCAAAACTTATTTGGGCAGTACTAAATATTTCTTTATATTCCTAACTTTAGCAAGGAAAATTAGAATATTCCTGATTATATCTAGCTGATATAGTTTCTTAAATTGCATAAATCCAATATAAATATATATATGTATGTATGTGTATATATATATATAATATATATATAAATTTATCTACACAAAATTAATGGGTTGGAAAGGATAAAAACCAGGTAGAGATTTTTTGAGTGATTGGTAATTGGGAGATGGTGCTCTGGCTACATAGAGCGTAGAAATTTTGTGATGTATGTTGAATTGATTTGTTGTCAGAAGATACTTAATGATCTCTTAGTCCAACTGCCACATTTTGTAGCTTAGCAAACAGACCCAGTAAGAGACTATTGTAATAATCTAGGTAAGAGGTTCTTAAATAAGGTGAGGGGACAGATAGGTGGCGAAGTAGATAGAGAACCAGCCCTGGAGTCAGGAGTACCTGAGTTCAACTCTGGCCTCAGAAACTTAATAATTACCTAGCTTTGTGGCTTTGGGCAAGCCACTTAACCCCATTTACCTTGCAAAAACCTAAAAAAAAAAGTGATACCTGTATGAGTAGAGATATGAAAGGCTATTTGAAAGATCCTTTGGATAGAAATGGCAAGATTTAAGAACTGATTGAATATGTGAGATGAGGAAGAATTGAGTCAAGAACAGTTCCAAGGTTACAAACCTGGCAGGATGGTGACATCTTAAACAGAAATAGGGAAGATTTGAAGGAGAGTTTGAAGAGGGGGAAAATGAGTTCATTTTTGGTCACATTGATTTTGAGATGTTTCTGCTACATCCAATTTGAAATGCCCACTAAATGATTGGGAACTTGATACTCAAGATCAATGGGGAGAAACTGGGGTTTGTGTACTGTGAATCATCTGCATTTGAGGTGAAAATTAAACCTATGGGAGGTGGCAAGTTACTGAGAGAAGGTCTAGGACAGACACTTGGGGACCATTCCTGATTGAGGGGCATGATATCAATAATGAGGTACCAAAGGAGATTTTAAAAAGGAACTGAGAGGTGGTAGGAGAACCAGGAGAAAGCAATATCACAAACCTCTAGGAAATAAGAGCATTCCAAGAATAATCAGCAGTGTCCATTGCAGCAGATATATTGAGAAGGATGAGGATTGAGAAAAGATTATGGGGTTTGGCAAATCATTGAGAACTAAAGAGAGCAGATTCAGTTGAGTAAGTTCAGAAGCCAGAATGAAAGGGATTGAGGAAGGAATGAGAAGAGAGGAAATAGAAGCAGTAAGTACAGACAGTCTTTTCAAGGAGATCAGTAGTGAAAAGGGAGGAAGCTAGAGCATTGATAGCTTGAGAGGGGTGGTAGAGTCTAGTCTAAAAAATTTTTTTTTAAGAATGGGGGCAAGTGGGGTGGCTAGGTGGCTTGTGGATAGAGCGCTGGCCCTGGAGTCAGGAGTATCTGAGTTCAAATCCGACCTCAGACATTTAGTAGCTGTGTGGCCTTGGGCAAGCCACTTAACTCCATTGCCTTGCAAAAACTTAAAAAAAAAAAGAAAGAATGGGGGTAAGACTGAAAGTGGTAGGAAAGAAACCAATAGATGGGGGCAGGATTGATGATTGGCAATACAGTGTGCTTGAGAAGGTGGGAGGGGAATGGGATCAATGTATTGACCTTGGTAAATAGGACCAGTGCTCAGTCAGAGACTGAGGGAAAGAAAAGAGAGTGGTAAGTGATATTCAAAGGGTTTTGAGGTGAAGAGAATATACTATCATACATATTTATTTTGCAAGGCAATGGGGTTAAGTGGCTTGCCCAAGGTCACACAGTTAAGCAATTAAGTGTCTAAGGCTGGATTTGAACTCAGGTCCTCCCGACTCCGGGTCTGGTCCCCTAACCACTGCACCACCTAGCTTCCTCAACCATAAATATTTTGTAACCAGTTTGCATGTCATACTTTGTTGCTTCTATGAATCTGTGGCCTCAAAGTTGTGGGCATGTATTAAAGCATCCTTGTCTTCAGATAGACATGAACTTCTTTTCCAAAACACAGTTTGGGTAGGATTGCCTGTTTGGCAGTTACTCATCTCAAGCTCACTCTCAGCCTATTAGGATTTACCTTAATAGTTGATTTTGGTGCTCTACCCACATTGCTAAAGAATCAGTTCCAATCTTTCTAATCCCTATGTAAGACTCTTAGTATCAGATTTAGAGCGGGTAGGAAAGCTTGACAGTCCAACTCCTCCATTTTTGAGATGAGGAAACTTAGTTTCAGAGAAGTTAGGTAATTTAATTATACAAAGTTAAGGTCATGTAGGCAATAAGTAGCAGAGTCAGGATTTGAAATTTTATTCTCACTCTTCAACCAGGACACTTAATTGTACCAAATATCACATGATTTTCCATCATTTAAATCAGGAAAATTGAAGCCGATCACTCAGAATTAATTAGCAGCACCCCTTTATATGCTTTTTTCCCTCTTCTCTCTATATTTTTGTCCTATTCTTTGATGAAAGTACTATAAAATTGTGGGGGGAAGGGAATAGGGAAAGAATAGAGGTAAAAATAATTAAGGAAAATTACTTTAGAAGAAGTTATTAAGGTAGCCAAATCATTCATATAATTTTTCTGTAGGCATATGGGTCTGTAGTTATTAGTTTATTCTAAGTCACCTATTTTTAGTGGTAATGAGGTCTGAGATACCTTTGGTATCTTCCCCTTTTCAGATACCTTGAGAACGGATACCTCAACACCCACAAAGCTGTGTCGTCTCCAGCATGGACCACCTTTATGTGTGCTTGGATGAGTCCAGCTTCTTTTTCCATCTTTGTTTTCTTCAGTGCCATTTCTACTTCCTCAGGAAGCACATCCAGAACTGTGATGTTAGAGTTCAAATATGGTGGTTCCTCTATCCTTGATGGTGAAAAGAATTGTTATACAGATCTTTGTAGATCTTTTCCATTTTTTTCATGTATACTGTCCTTTCAGTTTCATCTGTAAGTGCTCTTGGGGTGATCTGTTTTAACTGGGTCTTTGAACAAGCTTTCCATAAACTTGTTTTTCTTTTCATTGCTTCTCACTGTTTTATGGTGTGATATTGCTCAAAATCTTCCACTGTCCTCAATGAGACCTTATAAGGTTAGCGTCTGAACCAGTATTGTTGTTGGCTGCCATTCAAGTGATTTTTCTGGCAGAGGCAGCATCTGGTTCTTTTGGGGCTCCTTATTATGGCAATTGATTTTCATCGGCCCAGTGTCCTTTGGAAATATTTTTATCTGTTAATGCCCTTTTGTTTTCCATTTTTCAGCATCAAACAATGTCAGATTGAAGTTGTCTCAAATACCTGACCTTTTTTATTATTGTAATTTGTTACTGATTTGGTCTTTATGCTAACAAGTTGATGGTTTGATCTTATGCAGAATGACTGATTGGAAATGAATTAAAAAGATTAAAAAATCACTTCAAACCAGTTATTTCCCATCAGAATATAATCAATTACCTTTTTAAAAAATGTTATTTGATACTCATCTTGTCCATTTACACCTCTTAAATTATTTGTGATATTTAGTTATGTACCTTCTATATAGTTCATAAGCCCATAACCCTCTCATTTTGTACTTTCTCAACATTTTTACAGCATATTTAACTTTCTTCCCCTATTCCTACTTTGCATTGAAGTCAGCAAATATTTTTAAATTTATTTTTGAATTTTACAATTTTTTCCCCTAATCTCGCTCCCCCCCCCCCCCCCCCACAGAAGGCAGTGTGTTAGTCTACATTGTTTCCATGCTATGCATTGATCTAAATTGAATGTGATGAGAGAGAAATCATAGCCTTAAGGGAAGAGAAAAAAATATGAGATAACAAAATTACATAATAAGATAACTTTTTTTTAATTAAAGGTAATAGTCTTTGATCTTTGTTCAAATTCCACAATTCTTTCTCTGGATACAGATGGTATTCTCCAGCTCAGATACCCTAGAATTGTCCCTGATTATTACACTTATGAAGTGAGCAAGTTCATTAAGATTGATTATCAACCTCATGTTGTTGTTATGGTGTACAATGTTCTTCTGGTTCTGCTTATCTCACTCAGCATCAGTTTATGTAGATCTCTCCAGGCTTCTCTGAATTCCCATCCCTCCTGGTTTCTAATAGAAAAATAGTGTTCCATAAAGTACATATACCACAATTTGTTCAGCCATTCCCCAATTGATGGACATTCACTCAATTTCCAATTCTTTGTCACCACAAACAGCTGCTATGAATATTTTTGTACAAGTGGTATTTTACCCTTTTTCATGATCTCTTAGGGTATAGATCCAGTAGTGGTATTTCTGGATCAAAGGCTATGCACATTTTTATTGCCCTTTGGGTGTAATTCTGGATTGCTCTCCAGAAAAATTGGATGAGTTCACAGATTCACCAACAATGCATTAGTGTCCTAAATTTCCCCAATCCCTTCCAATATTGATCATTGTCCTTTCTGGTCATATTGGCTAATGTGAGGTGGTATTTCATAGGTTGAATTTGCATTTCTCTAATAAGTAATGATTTAGAGCAACTTTTCATATGAATACCAATTGCTTTGATTTCCTCATCTGTAAATTGCCTTGGCATATTCTTTGACCATTTGTCAATTGGGGAATGGTGAAGCCAGCAAATATTAAAGTGTTTGTTGATTTTTTTGTAGCTTCTCATTGAGGTTTCATAGAATTTGACCTACTCTGAAACAAAATAAGCTACACTTTTCTTTCTGGTTGTCTTCTTTCACATCTTTATCATGATTCTTTTTTTAATTAAAGATTTTATTTATTTTGAGTTTTTACAATTATTCCCCTATTCTTGCTTCCCTACCCCCCCACACACACATAAGGCAATCTGATAGTCTTTACATTGTTTTCATGCTATACATTGATCTAAGTTGAATGTGATGAGAGAGAAATCATATCCTTAAGGAAGAAAAATAAAGTATAAGAGATAGTAAAATTACCTAAGATAAAACAGTTTTTTCCCCCCCTAAATTGAAGGTAATAGTCTTTGGTCTTTGTTCAAACTCCACAATTCTTTCTCTTGATACAGATGGTATTCTCCATCGCAGATAGCCCCCAAATTGTCCCTGATTGTTTCACTGATGGAATATTACCCCCATGTTGCTGTTAGGGTGTACAGTGTTTTTTTGGTTCTGCTCATCTCACTCAGCATCAGTTCATGTAAATCCTTCCATGCTTTCCTGAATTCTCATCCTTCCTGGTTTCTAATAGAACAATAGTGTTCTATGACATACATATACCACAGTTTGTTAAGCTATTCCCCAATTAAAGGACATTCATGTAATTTCCAATTCTTTGCCACAACAAACAGGGCTGCTATATTATGACTTAAAAATGTGAGATGATCTTGTGTTGAAGGTTACTTGATGGCACACAATAAAACCAATTCTTACAGCCTCTTTATTTTTTTCTCCAACGCAAGAAACTGAAACATTTAGCTACAACTTCTGTCTTTTGCTATCATTTCTGTATGGGTAGCTAGGTGGCACAGTGAATAGAGCCAAGGGCCTAGAGTCAGGAAGACCTGAGTTATCTGCAACAGGTCTCCAAGATGAACAGCCTCTCAAGTCCAGGCTCAGACACTTTCTAACTTCTGTAAAATGAATTAGAGAAAGAAATGGTAAACCAGTTTAATGTCTTTGCCATGAAAACCCCAAAAGAGGTCACAAGAGTCAGATGTGACTGACAGGCTAAGCATTATTTCCTTATAGCAAGACTGGGAAGATTGAGATTATTAGTACCTCTAGCATTATGTCTCCTGGTTGGTTACTAGTCAGAATGCCAACTATGAATTTTAGAATACTGGCTTTTTTATGACCACCTTGCCACTGGCACAATCTGGACTGAAGACTTATGTTTTTGTTAATTTTATGTTGTTTCTGCCAAAGAATTTATTATCACATGACCCACCCTACTGGTGAGGAGTCTCTCCCTACTCAGCTGTGCTTTTCCTTAGATATCAGACATAGTCCACTGCTGAGAACCATACTCAGATCTTTGAAGTGTCAGAACCTACTGTTGGTTTGCAGATTGCTGATACAATCTTTGAAAAGTCTGATGGTTACCTTTGTCTCATGCATTGAAGTGTGACTGTTTGGATGTGTATATTTCATAGATCAGATTTTTTTTTTTTACTATTATTAAACTCTGCTTATGTATGCCCAAGATTCTTTTGTTATGTGGTTTGGTTGTCTAATATCTTCAAATAACTTAAAGGAAACATTGATATCCAGAAATACTTGACAGTGAAAGCAAATAATGGAAAATAGACTCTTAGTTATAAGGGGAAGGAAATTAAAGGAAAAGTTATTTCAAGATCTATGGGACCTCTGAATTCACAGAGTTAAAATGTTTGGTGAAAGGAAGGAATAAAAATAAGATTCCTCAGGAGTAGAATTGATCTAGGGTACCAGTGGGATGATTTACTTTAGATAAGAATTAACACTTTGCCTCTGCAGATCAGAAGTAAAAATGAGAAAATGGGTGGAGACAAATTTAATTTGTTAGGGATCAGGGAAAATGTGAGGATTTGCATTAGATAGTAATAATCTTTCCAGTAAAATGTATTTCAGATTTGTGGATAGGGCTTGAATCTGAAGAAGCATGATAAATTATCTTATAATATTTTTGTTACAGGGATGGCACTTCTTATCTTACACTTTTGCCCTAAATCTATTTGCTTCATTTAAAGAAGCCACTGTCTAACTATGCAAATAGAATAAAGATTACTGAGTCTTGGACTAGTAATTTAAATGGTACAGTATTCATTTGTCACAATCCAGTTCTTCATGATTATTCATTTTTCTATAGTTAATACATTATGACCTGAGAATAGAGAAAGCAAATAGTAGGTTTGGCAGGTAGTCACAGTGGAAGGTCATAAGGGTAGGAGGGAGGATATTAGGGAGGACAGTATTGAGATGGCTAAGTACGTATTCCAATCTGAGTAGGAATTTGAACATATCTCTGAAACAGGTAATGGATTAGTTCAAGTCTATGATTGAAATGGGAGAAATGACAGATAAGCAAGGTGGTGCCATTTACAGAAGGAAAGCACCAACTTTGATACAGAACTATGGATGATAGCTATGACATTTTCAGACATGGTAGTGTCTTGATATATGCAATAGGTATCGCTCTGTGACTCTCTTAATCTACTTTGATGAGTAAAGGGCTCCTTTTTCTTTTTCCCATTACCTATTTTTTCCTTAATTTACCATAATGTGGAATAGAAATATTTTAAAGTATTTGTTTTTATTGAATAAATCAGCTAGTTTTTGAAAGAGAAGAGAAAATATTAAAAGTTCTAGACAAAAATAAGTTGTTTTTATTTGATATAGCACCCTTGTTTGCTTTTGTCTATAATTTATTGTCCTCATTGTGCAAAGAAAATTACCTGTTCCTGTTTTGTAAAATGAATTAGTAAAGGAATCACAATTAACTGTGTCATCATACACAGGTATATACTCAGGATTAAAGAATCCTTCCCTTGGGACTGCTAGGTGGCAAAGTGGATAGAGCACTGGCCCAGGAGTCAGGAGCACCTGAATTCAAATGTGGCCTCAGACACTTGATAATTGCTAGATGTGTGACCTTGGGCAAGTCACCTAACCCCATTGCCCAAACACAACCTAAAAAAAGAATCCTTCTATTCTTTGAAAGCTTAACTTAGGTGTCACCTTCTCTAATCCCTGAATTGAAAGTATTCTCTTTCTCAGATGTACTTGGAGAGTTTTGCTTGAATCTCTTCTTTCCTTTTTAACTCGTCATACATGTCATAGCTTTCCATTTCCTTCCCATACCCAGGTAAAATAAGAGTTCCTTGAGGACAAGGACTACCATTTCTTTATCATTGTAGCAATGTATCTTGTACATAGTAAATACTTCTTACCTGTTTAGTGAATCATTGAGTTTATTTTTATTTTAGGAAAGTACTTCTCTTAAAATTTTCCTACTTTATCTTTATTTATAGCACTGGACTTCTTGGAGCAAATTTTGACATTTAGTCCCATGGATCGATTGACAGCAGAAGAAGCTCTGTCCCATCCTTATATGAGCATTTATTCCTTTCCAATGGATGAACCAATTTCAAGCCATCCTTTTCACATTGAAGATGAAGTTGATGATATTTTGCTCATGGATGAAACTCATAGTCACATTTATAATTGGGAGAGGTAAAACTGATTTTTATATTAAACTATTTAATAATTGGCCTTTATTTTTCTGATACACGACATATTTTTTTTGTTTTTTTTTGCAAGGCAAAAATGGGGTTAAGTGACTTGCTCAAGGTCACAAAGCTAGGTAATTATTAGGTATCTGAAGTCACATTTGAACTCAGATCCTCCTGACTGCAGGACCAGTGCCACCTAACTTCCCCTGATGGTATTTTTATTAATGAATTTTTGTATGATATATCAAAAGTTGTGTAAAGGTACTATGTTTTGATCTATATTTCTTTTTAATTTTTCCCTTCTGGTATATTCTCTTTAAATATCAGTACATGTGGGTATGTGGATTCCATTACTGTAATTTAAAATGTTTACTAAAATATTTTTCTGTAATGGCCTTGGAGAATGAAAAAATAAAATGGCTATTTTGGTACTTTCTCAAAGTAGTTTTTCATACTTTGTTGATGGTCTTTTGATTTTTTTTGTTGCCCTTCTAGAATGATGAATTGGGTAGGGCAGGGAGACAACATAGGGATGCAAATAATTTAGATTCCACAATGCAGAAAATAAATAAATAAATAGATAGATAGATAGATAGATAGATAGATAGATAGATAGATAGTTACTTTTAGGTGAAAAAGACATTTGCCTTACAGCATAATCATTAGTCTATTTTACATGTAATTATGTCTTAGGTGATGAATTATTTTTCCTGTGACATACACATATACACATCTCCAGATTAATTTATTATTAGGATTTTATATGTCTAGAAATTTTTTTCTTTACTGCTTTGCTTACATTTTTGCTGGTAGTCTCATTTAAGTTTATTATTAGAGGAATTTTCAGACTAATGGAATTAGCATTTTTTTTTTTTTTTAGATTCTTATATTTATTAGGATGGTTATGGCATGGTAATGTCATGGTCATGCCTTAAGAGGAAAATAGTATCCAAAAAACCCTTAAGTTCCTTCCAGCCATCTGATTTTTTACTACTATTTTTTATCTTATTTTATTAAATCCCCCCCCCCGGTCATTATGAAAAATTAGTAATGGGCTGAAGTTATATAATTTAAAAAAAAATACCGTTTTGTTTTTTCTGTTATTTCACTAAGTTTATAGAGTTCTCTTTCTAGCTCTGCCATTACCTGTGTAACTTGGGCAAGTAACTTGACTTTTTGGAGTCCCAATTTCCCTTTCTCTAGAATTTTGAAATTAATATATTTCTGAAAGTCCTTTCTGACTATGTCTTACTTAGTCCCATTTGTGATGAACAGCATACAAATTAGTAAAATTATTGATTTGAATTTGATATACATTCTTTATCTAGTAGTTTTTTATGGGTTGAGAACAGAGAGGAACAGTTGAGGAGAGCCTATCTGGAAGATGGCTAGTGAATGATATCACCAAAAAAATACAGATCTACAAGCCTCTAGTCAAAATGCATTCATTTGCACATATTAACTCATATACTGGTAATAAAGACAAAACACATTTCCTAACTAGATTGTAAATTCCTAGAGGGGAAAAAAGAAAAATCCTGATTTTTTTTTGTAACTTTTAGATGACCCAAAAAAAAGGAAATTAAAAATATAGTGTGTATTCAAATATTTAATGATGATGATCTAATTATAGACTGTGTTATTCATTTATTTCAGATACCATGAATGTCAGTTTTCTGACCATGACTGGCCCATTCACAATAATTTTGATATTGAAGAAGTTCAGCGTGATCCAAGGGCTCTCTCTGATGTCACTGATGAAGAGGAAGTACAAGTAGATCCTCGAAAATACTTGGATGGAGACCGTGAAAAGTATCTGAAGGATCCTGCCTTTGATACCCATTTCTCTACTGAGCCTTGTTGGCAGTATCCAGATCATCATGAAAATAAGTATTGTGATCTGGAATGTAGCCACACTTGTAACTACAAAATGAGGTCATCATCATACCTAGATAACTTAGTTTGGAGAGAGAGTGAAGTTAACCATTACTATGAACCCAAACTTATTATAGATCTTTCTAATTGGAAAGAACAAAGCAAAGAAAAATCTGATAAGAAAGGCAAGTCAAAATGTGAAAGGAATGGATTGGTTAAAGCTCAAATAGCTCTTGAGGAAGCATCACAGCAACTGGTTGAAAAAGAAAGGGAGAAGAATCAAGGATTTGACTTTGATTCCTTTATTGCAGGAACTATTCAACTTAGTTCACAACATGAGTCTACTGATGTTGTTGATAAATTAAATGACTTGAATAGCTCAGTGTCCCAATTAGAATTGAAAAGTTTGATATCAAAGTCAGTTAGTCGGGAAAAACAGGAAAAAGGAATGGCAAATTTGGCTCAGTTAGAAGCTTTGTACCAATCTTCTTGGGATAGCCAGTTTGTTAGTGGTGGGGAGGAATGTTTTCTCATAGATCAGTTTTGTTGTGAAGTAAGAAAGGATGAACAAATAGAGAAGGAAAACACTTATACCAGTTACTTGGACAAGTTCTTTAGCAGGAAGGAAGATACTGAAATGCTAGAAACTGAGCCAGTAGAGGATGGCAAGTTTGGGGAAAGAGAAAGTGAGGAGGGTTTTCTTAATCATAGTGGGGAGTTCCTCTTTAACAAGCAGCTTGAGTCTATAGGCATCCCACAGTTTCATAGTCCAGTTGGTTCACCACTTAAATCAATACAGGCCACATTAACACCTTCTGCTATGAAATCTTCCCCCCAAATTCCCCATAAAACTTACAGCAGCATTCTGAAACATCTGAACTAAAAACACTCAGCAGACAGTTCTTTTTGTATTCATGAAATGTGTTTTGTCTTTTTTATTACTAGTATAAGTCATTTTTTACTTGAATCAGACGGTGTCATTTTAGTATGAATTTCATTAGTTCTTGGTTTTTAAAATCCAGAATTACTTTCTATACATGAAATAGTTTTCATTTTAAACTGGCATGTCGTTTGCACACAAAATTAAAGAGAATAGAGCAAAATAATGCAATGCAGGAGGAGACAAAAGAAATGCACTAAGCCAAGTAAAAACATTCTCTCAGTAAAACGGTTATCTGTTTTACAGGAAAAAAAAATCTTGCCTTGAAATTTACACAGTGAGACTGTACATAATTGCATGAAAATATCTATTTTTTTCCTAAAACATTTTTCATTCATGAGTATTTTCAAGTTTTTCATACTGTACACATTTCTTAAAACACATGATACCAGCAGCAACTGAAAATGAATGCCGAATTTGGTACACATGTGTTATCTACCTCAAGGTAACAGAAGTATGTGGCAAAACATGTACCACCCATAGTGCTTCACAATATGCACTTCTATTTAGCCAGCGTTATTATAGTAACTTCTTAATAAGAATCATTCACTGTTTATAAGTGTTCTGGTATGCATTCTTTATAGTGAAGTGTTAATATACCACATCTTATTTATTTTAGCAAATCAGTATATTTTCTGTATTTAATTATAGAAAGTTAACTTAGTTTTTTGAAATTTATTTGCAAATAAAGTTTTTCCATTTGGCACTATGGTTTGTTGCCTACCTAGCTGAATATTATAATGTCAGCTTGTTCTGAGGCTGTCCACGTACTTAATTTACTTAAGTGTTCATTTTAAGTAAAGCGCTCACTGTGTATAGGAATTTGTATTTTGGAGGTGCTTGATCTATCTACAAAGAAAAATTAGGAATTACTTTATTATAAAATGCTCCTAGAAGTCTTAATTGTGTTTATTTTTTAAAAAATTGTAATGTTACACTTGTGTGCATGGACGTAATTAAGGTACATCATTATTGTAGGTTAAAAGTTGTATATGGTAAGACATATTTTGTTTTTACTGTACGTTTTTACTGAATGATCTATTCCCCATCCCAAAGCAAGCATGAATAAAATTAGGTTAAATGTAGCATGTGGCATCTCAGTCTCTTGAAAATTCATTTCACCTATTTTATTTTATTGAATACTGTCTGTATCTTTCTTTGGTTAACCTGTTTAAAGAAAAGGATGAATAAAACATGGCCATCAAAAAATGGTTCTTGTTTCACTACTTAAGTAATTGACTCCTGCAGTGAAATGTACAGCATGATCTGCTCCCAACTGAAGAGGGCCAAAATTTTGATTTTAAATTCTTTTTTTTTTTTTTGATAAAGCAATCAGGATTAAGTGACCTTAGAGTCACACAGCTAATAAAAATGTCTGAGATGGTTTTTGAACTCAGGTATTCCTGATTCCAGGTCTAGTGCTATATCTACTGTGCCACCAAACTGCCCAGATTTTAAATGCTTTTCATCTAAAAGATTTAAAGGAAAAATGTTCTTACCTCAAGGTTGACTTAAGTAAATTTGCCTTGTCACTTAAAAAAATAACATTTTAGGACATTGAAATTTGAAGTTTAAATCAGATCAAATGTGCATATTACATAAAACATATAAAACTGTAGGTTGTACTTTCTCCATAACTGACAGTAGAGTTGCTGGACCTGAAAAATTTATACCTTTGCAACCCAAACCTAGTGATGAACCTTGATAAATTTGTCTGGGCTGGTCCTTTAGCCAGTGATTGTTTAAGTCTATCACTGGACCCACACTTTTAAATCTTATTGACAAATTGAACACAATGAATGTAAAAAAGCATTGGATTTGGCATTAAGGACCTGAATTTAAATCTCGGTTCTATTCCTTACTCTCTTGTAAAATATTAAGTGAGTCTTTATCTGGGCCTTGGTCTCACTTGTACAATGAAGGGAACAAAGGGTCAATCTTTCCAGTTCTATCTTATGATCCCATTTGCTTCCAAATTTCTTAGCATCAGTGATACACATCATTCTTATTTCTCACATTTATTCACCAAGGCCTCTATTATTTCTTACTCCTTTCCCTCTATGCTACCTCACTCTGTGATTTTATCAGTTCTCTTGGATTTAGTTATTTCTAAGATGATGATTCTCAGATTTCCTTATTCAACCCGAACCTCATATAATCTACAACTGCCTTTTAGACACCTCAAATTGGTTTTCCTATAGATATCTTAAACTCAACATGGTGAAAACCTTCCAAACTTCCCTATTATTGTGAAACATCACCATCCCAGGTTTCCAACCCAAGTGTTACCTTCAGCTCCTCACTCTCATCTCCCATGTCCAGTTTTCTCTTCTGATACTGCTAACACTAGACCCTCGTCACCTCAAAATAGATCTATTAGAGTAACCTGGTTGATTTTCTGCCTCAAGTCTCTTTCCCCATTTCAATCCATCGTCAATTTAGCTGTCAAATTAATCTTCCTTAAGCACAAGTTTGACCCACCCCTCCAATAAATTCCAGTCTTACCTTTCACCTCTAAGATCAATTGCTTTAAGTGTTTTTCTGCCTATTTATTTGTTCTTAAGACTTGGTGGATTTTTTTTTGGCAGCTCCTTCATTCAGCTTTCTTGCTTCCCACTCTATTCATAAATGTTATCTTACTAAAAAAGATTCCCTCATTTCTTCACTACTTAGTCCTCTATTATCACCCACTCTGTCCCAGCCAGGAGACTTACACTAGCTTGACTACAGTATCTCCCTAGGTAATAACTGTGTTGTCTCTGTGTGTGTGTGTGTGTGTGTGTGTGTGTGTGTAAGTAAAATGATAGTTACTACATATTATGTTGGGAAGAAGAACATTTTTACATAAATCAGATGAAACATCTCCATATTAGAGATGCTTCTGGTATGAAGGATCAGAATTATTTCTGGGATGTCTTAGTAAAACCCCAGAGCAAAGCCCAGCAGCTTCTTGGGTTATTTTGTGACCTTGAGAAAGGAGACATTTAGGGAAGATATGTTACTAGATTAGCCTCCAAAGTTTTGTAATCCATTCATTGTGTTCCTGTTGCCCGAGTGGTAAGGATAAAAAGAATTGGAGAACATGGTCAATGAAATTGGGGTCAGTTGGGCAACCAGAAAGTGATTGTTCAGTTTTTGCTTGAAGACCTTAAGTGAGAAGAAAACTATTATTTCTAAGACCTTTACCTTTCTGTATCTGTCCTCCTTTTCAGAGAGATTTCCTTCATAAAAAGAATAAAAGAGAAAATAAAAGTTTAGTGCAATTAACTTGATATAAGGGAAAAGTCTGATAGTATATGTAGTGTTCCACACTTATTATCGCCCAATTTTTCAAAGAAAGCAAGGGGTAGGGGTGGCTAGGTGGCACAGTGGATCCAACACTGGCCTTGGAGTCAGGAGTACTTGAGTTCAAATCCAGCCTCAGACACTTAATAATTACCCAGCTGTGTGGCCTTGGTCAAGGCACTTAACCCCATTGCCTTGCAAAAACTAAAAAAAAAAAGCAAGGGGGAGAAGCCTCATTTGGGTTCAATCTTGGTCTTTATAATTTTGAAACATTCAGTTTACATTGTTTCATTACAGTTCTTTCCATGACAGTTCATTTATACATACACATACATTTATATTTTTCCTTGTTCATTTATTTCTCTAGTCATCAGTTTGTTTATCTAGGTTTCTCTATTCATCAGAGTCAAAAACTGCCATTCTAAACACTTGTTACGGTTACTGCTTATCAGAGGTAAGGTTTTTTTCCCCTCCCTAAATGACCACTTTGCTTATCCCAAAGATAGTGATTTCTTAGTTAGAAAAACTTTAAAAAATTTAGGTAATCAAAATACCTACTTGAACCTTTTGTGATCACCTCTATCCCTTCTTTACTTAAGAATGCTTCCTGGGGGCATAGATGAGAAAAATACCTTACCCAATCCTCTTATAATTTTTTAATGGTATGATTTTTAATGTTTGGGTCACAAATACAATTTTTTTTTAGGTTTTTGCAAGGCAATGGGGTTAAGTGACTTGCCCAAGGCCACACAGCTGGGTAATTATTAAGTGAGGCCAGATTTGACCTCAGGTACTTCTGACTCCAGGGCCAGTGCTCTATCCACTGGGCCACCTAGCCACCCCCACAAATACATTTTGAGTTTATTACAGTTTATGATATAAGGTCTAAATCTAATCTCTGCCAAATAACATTCTCATCCTATGGAACTGGAAGTATTTCCCCAAGTAATTTGTGTTCTTAGATTTCTTGATTAGATTGGTTGAATCCAATTGTTTTTTCTTTTCTTTTTTTTGGGGGGGGGCAAGGCAATGGGGTTAAATGACTTGCCCATGGTCACACAGCTAAGCAGGGTCCTCCTGACTCCAGGGAGGATCAGTGCTTTAGCCAATGCACCACCTAGCTGCCCCCAGGGTCCAGTTGTTTCTAATTATTTAGCTAGTCTGCTATTTGTTCTCCTTTTAAGTTTTTAAAATCAGTACCTAATAATTTTTAATAATTACTACTTTTTGTTATAATTTGAGGTCTGGAAGTACTATTTCCCCTTCATTCCTGTTTTCATGATTTCCCTTAAGGTTCTACATCTTTTGTTCCTCTTAAGGAAATTTATTATTTTGTCTACTTCCATAAAGTATTCCTTTAGGAATTTGGTATTTATATTAATTTAGGTAATATCATTTTTATTACATTGAAACATTCCAGCTGTGAGTATTAAATATCCCTTCCTTCATTTATTTGATCTGAATTTCTTTAAGGAATACATTGTAATTGTTTTTATTTTAATGGGATATCCATTTATATTTCCTCCTGTATTTAGATGTTGCTCTACAGAAATGCTGTTGATTTTTTAAAAATTTATGTTGTATCTTAACTTTGCTGAAAGTATTTTCTCAATCATTTTCTTTGCTGATTCTCTTAGCATATTCCAAGTAAACCAAAAAAAGTGGTAAGTTTGTTTCTTCTTTGCCTATATTTATGCCTTTAATTTGTTCTCTTGATTTATTGCTATTAAATAATGAAATCAAAGAGCGGGAAAAGTGAAGGTGGGAAATAGGTCTAATTATTAGCAGATTTTTCCTTGCCTTGTGTCTGGAGTTGTCCTTACCTGTTTTACCTATTACTTGTGGGGCTATTCTCTATTGCCAAACAAAACCAATTTAATCCTCCTTCCAGTTGTCTTCCTTTCACAGCTCTCATGTTTCCCCTGCTTTTTCATTAGTTTAAACTTTTCTGGATCCTGACCACTTGTGAATGCTCTTCTGTTTACCATCTTCCTTGAAATATTTTCAGAATAGAGCACAGTACTCCAGATGTGGAATATATATTCTACTACTGTAATATTTATAGGGTACCACAGTCAACTAGGTGACATCTGTGCCTAGAGTCAGGAAGACCTGAGTTCAAATTTGACTTCAGATCCAAGCTGTGTGATCCTGGGCAAGTCACTTAACTTTTGCCTCCCTCACTGTCCAGATCTGTGAAAGAGGAATGATAATAATAGCCCCTATGTCTCAGGGTTGTTGTGAGGATCAAATGAGACAATATTTGTAAAGCATTTAATACAGTACTTGGCACAATGTAGGCATTATAGAATTGTTAGCTATCATTATTAACTATAATTTGATCAGGAGTAGATTAGAGCAGATCTACTACTCCTTTCAATTTGTAAGCTATGTTCTTAAGGCCACCTAAGTTGATCCAGGGACATATGGTGAGAAGGTGGTGGGTGAGGCAGAGGTGAGCCTCACCTTTGATTGCAAAGGGTTGAGTTCACAGTGGTAGGTGTAGGCTCATCTCTGCCTCACCAGCCACCTCCTCACCATATGTCCCTACGATTTCCTTAGCTTTCTCAGCTATTGTATCACACTGGTGACTCATTGAGTCTGGAGGCTACTAAAACTTCTAGATTATTTTTCAGATAAACTATTGCCTAACTATGTTTTCCCCTATATTGTACTTGCAAATTTGATTTTTTTTAAAACCCAAGAATAAAACTCAAACTCATTCTTTCTGTTGTAGCCTAATAATCTTTCTCTTTTGATCTATCATCCAAAGTATTGTTATCTGAATTTTCCAAAAAGGGTCTGAGGTTCCCATTTCTTAACAGTTGAACACTCAGGATCCTATAGTTCTAATTCTAGTTTTGCTGAGATCATCAAAGATTATAAACATGAATTAATGATCCACTATAGATAGTGGATCGATGGCAGTTATGGTCTGATGTTGAATAATGGTTTCTGAATTCCCTATTGATTCCTATTGCTAATATTCCTCTTGGATACCAGTAGCAGCCCTTGGGAATAAGGAGGGTCTAAACAAGTCAGAATGGAAACAACTCTGCTTAGCATTTGTATGCTTAGCATGCAATGCCATTGTAATTAGTTTTATAGCCATATGCTATATGACAACCACAGAGTCACTTGTTCATTCATTTGGGTCCAGCCCTTCTTTGAACCCATGGACCATTGCATGCCAATACTGCCCTATGCATAGGATTTTCTTGGTAAAGCTACTAGAATGGTTTGCTATTTTTTCAACATTGTATTAAGGCAAACAGGTGAAGTGACTTGCCTAGGATCACACAGAGTCACTTGTTCAGTCATATACAGCTCTTTGTGACCTTATGGATCATCACATGCCATACTGTCCATAGGGGTTTTTTTTTTTTTGGCAAAGATACTAGAGTGGTTTGCCATTTCCTTCTCGGTGGATTAAGGTAGACTAAGTTACTTGCCAAGAGTCACGCAGCTAGTAAGTGCCCCTACTTAGATTTGAATTGTCTTCTTGACTCCAGGCCCAGTGCTCTTTATCCACTGAGCCACCTAGCTATGGAGCTACATATTTCTGGAAACTGCCTGTTTTACAGTCATGCTTTTCTGGACTCCCCCCCCCCCTTTGTAGCTTGTTTTCCTGCTTTCGCATAGTTAAATTTTTACTGAGTCTACCATTCTTATTTTAGTTTTATATATGGCAATTAGGTCTTAAGTGAGAATTACGACAGGATCTGGCCACTACACCTTTACCCTCGTTTGCATATTTGGTTAGCATGCTATTAAGTCACAGATAAAATGTTAAGAAGCATAGAACTAAGTATATATCCCTAAAGCACTAGACAAAAGACCCATCAGGATGATATTATACTTCAATTTCTGGTTACTCTTTGAGTTCTCTATACCTACTTCAATTCATTTTGAATTCATTTTGTCATTTAGATGCTTTCATTCTGACTCTGACTCAATTTGGGGTTTTCTTGGCAAAAGTGTTGAAGTGATTTGCCATTTCCTTGTCCAGCTCATTTTACAGATGAGGAAAATAGTAAACAGGATTAAGTGATTTGCCCAGGGTCACACAGGAAGTGAATAAGGCCAGATTTGAACTCAGTAAAGCACTGTATCCTTTTCATCTATTTTTCTTTACCAGAAAAATATGAGAAATTTTGTCAAATGCTTTGCCAAAATATAGGTAAACTGAACAGTATTTTCGTATTTACCAGTTAGTTTAGCTAACTACACAAAAAAGGGAAATGGAATTGGTTCATCATTATCTGTTAATGAAACTGTGCTGTTTCTCTGGTATCCCTGCTAATTCTATTCCAGGCTAAAAGTAGAAATCTCAGTCCAAGCTACAGTGTTGCACATGCTGCTTCATACTGATACCCACTGCTCTTGTATCACCCGCAATAGCTCTGGTGTGGGTCTGGACATGAATTTCCGAGAGTCAGGTCGGGTAGACAAACATCCAAACACGAAAGGTTGGGAAGTGAAAATCTACCAACTTTATTTTTGGAAACTCAGACTTTTTAATAGCAAAAACTTATCTCAGGAATGACTGGTTAAAGGAGACCTAGTTTTACAAGTTCCTGGGTAAATTTACAATATTTGTTCTTAGAAATATGCATGCTTCTCTATCAAAGAAACCTTTTACAACTATCCTGGAGCCACAGATTATTCCAGGACAGGGTTCACTAGTAAGCCAATGGATCCATATAATGAGCAATAATCCACATATCTCTTTGATGGAAAAATTCACCAAGTAAATGTGAATATCACTCCCTGGGGCTGGCCCTCTAGATTTCCCCTTCTTAGGTATGCTGAAGCTTTAGGCGGTGTGTTAGGACATCTATATTTTGTCCCAGTGACAAAAGGCATTTAATACAAATGGGTATAATACACAATATCAACAATAATGCAAAGATACCAGAAAGCATGCTCACTAATAAGTTCATAAAATGAAAAGGGTGAAATCTATTAACAAAGTTAAACAAATTATCAGTATTTGAATCCATTTCCATTCTAGGTGCCAATGCAATATTATTAACAATTTTATGCAATTGATTCATATCCATGGTTATAGAATCATTATACCATATTCCATTCAAATAACCTTTATATTATCCCTGGAATAAGTGAAGTGTTATATTTTAAAGGAGTAACACAAATAGCAGAAAATCTATAAACACATTGCAATTGTTCATTACAAAGGTTTGTAATGCATTAATCAAATGATAAAGATCTGATCATCTTCTGATAATTCTAGAATATATTTAGCTTCCAATTTTTTTCTTTATTCCCTACTTGTACAGAAGTAGTCACTGAAGTGACTGCTGCAATGGCTGCCATGACACTTAATATCCCAAACACAATGCAACTAACACATATCTTCTGCCTAATTCTCTTTAATGTTTTTTCTGAGAACACATCAGCAGGAGACATATACCAGTCTTCTACCTTGGTGGGTATTATAGCAAATTTTGGTTGTCTTATCATGAAAACATCATCATCATACTCCACTTCCTTATTTATACATGCTCGAATAGTGCAATTGTAACAGTTAACATTATATCCCCCTTTTATCTCTGATAATATTGACATCTTTGAAAGATCCTATCACGAGGTCAATATCTGTGCATGCAGTCACAGATAATTTCTTTTTTGCATAAGATATTTTGTCCAATATCTTATTCCATACCTTATTCCATACCTCATCTCATCTATAGCTGCCATAGCCTTCCATATCTCTGAATTAGCTAACCCTATTTCTGGGTATATAATTGGTTTAATATAGCCTGGAGTACTCCATGGAACAACTCTATCAGGAGAATTCCATACTTGTAGCAAAATAGAATGATCATAAATTTTTCTATCTGGGGTATGACAGGCAACCCAGGGTGTAAAACAAATTTTTTTTTTTTAGGTTTTTGCTAGGCAAATGGGGTTACGTGGCTTGCCCAAGGCCACATAGCTAGGTAATCATTAAGTGTCTGAGATCAGATTTGAACCCAGGTACTCCTGACTCCAAGGCTGGTGCTCTATCCACTGTGCACCTAGCCACCCCTAAAAACATCCATTTTTGTAAATTTAAACAAGGAGATTCTTTAGGAATTATCTTTCTACCTTCAATACTTTCTACAAATGGAATTTCTGATATTTCTTAGGGCCTAAATGTTCCCATGTTATAAATATTTGGATGAGTTTGGCTAATTTTTCTTAATTTAACGTGTGGTTCAACAATACACGTTTTACAAAAACATATAGGTGTCACAGTATTTAAACCAGAAAAATAATGCTTAAATTTTCTTCTCAGCTTCTCTTCTTTGATATCTCCAGTAGGAACTTTGTTATATCCCAAATAATCTGTATCTTCCCCAATTAATACAATTTCAGCCATACTCTCTCCCCATTGTAGAGTAGTGACCTACGGAGGGTTTTGAACATAAGTCCAATATTCAATTCCTTTTACAGTCCCCAAATTGTTCATGAGTAATGTAAGCATCATAAATTGTCCCATAAGTCCATGACATGTTCTCTCATCTTTTCAATTTCTTAAGTGTAAGTTATTCATTTTCTATATTGATTAATCTGGTCTGCACAGTCTGATGTTTCTTTCTGGTACCCAGACAGTTTCTCCATCTGTGGACAAAACAGAAGCATACCTCGACCCCAGGTTAATAATGGATCCAGTCATTTTCATTGTTGATGCCTTAGGATCCTTCCACGTGAACCTGCCCTTCTCTTTGTGTTACATATCCTTAAAAAAATCTTTTCTGCAGGTGTTAATTGTTTATCATTCAATGTTTAAAAATTCATGGTATATAAGGCAAGATTTACTCTCTTTCCTTGTTTCCCCTTTGTCCCTATATATTCCCCCTTCTTTTGCACTTCCAGAAATCTCTTAAGATTTTTTTGTTTTCTTTCTACTAAATCTAGACCAGTGGGGTTATAGGGAATACCTGTAATATGTTTTATAGGCAGAATTGTTTAAATGCCATAGAAGTATATCCAGGGCCATTATCTGTTTTTTGTGGATTTGATATCCCTGCAATAGCAAAACAATGGCATAAATGATCAATCACACCTTGTGTAGCCTCTGAACTATGTGCTGTTGCCATTGCACATAAATCAAATGTATCTAAAGTAACATGAATGAATTTCATTTTTCCAAAAGATGCATAATGAGTCACATCCATCTGCCACAATTCATTAGGAACTTGGCTTCTACAGGGGTGGCTAGGTGGTGCAGTCGATAGAGCACCAGCCCTGGAGTCAGGAGTCCCTGAGTTCAAATCTGGTTTTAGACACTTATTACCTAGCCGCATGGCCTTGGGCAAGTCACTTAACCCCATTGCCTTGTAAAAATCTGAAAAAAAAACAAAAGGAACTTGGCTTCTAGGATTCTTAGAATTTGGAGGGGTAGGCAAATATGGAATGCATAGTTGACAGGATATTACTATATTCCTTGTATGTTCTCTGGTGATTTCCTTAATAAAGAGGCATTCTAGTGAAATTTTTTGTGACACTGTCCAGTTTGCTCTTCTACTAAGCATATAAGAAGTAGAAGGGTTAATTGAGGCCCAGGCAATTCAGTATGGGAATGTATGTGTTCAATTTAAAAAAAAAGATTATATCTATCTCTTATAACTTCTGGTAAATCTTTAAAGAGTTGACATAATTCTTCATTAGTGCTATGTTTAATAAAAGCTGTTTCTATGTATCTGACCATATGATAACTATACTTACTATCTGTAAAAATGTTAAGGGTTTGTGGCTGTTCGATTAATACAATCAATTGGGCATATAATTCATTCTTTTGTTTTGGTTAAAAATATTTTTTAAATTGCATTTATGCTTGGACCTACAGGTCTAGAATAAGGTTCATCACATTTTTTAAAAATTTCAGGAAACCTAGAGTGTCATAATGTCAGATATTTTCCCTTATTACCTCTACAGAGCAATCAATCATTAACTCCAGGCTTTGACATCATTACAGTAAAGTAGTTTATCTTGATAAAACTAGATCATATAACTTCTCAACATCTTGCTCATCAGTAAATTACCTATGAGTTACATAATTTTCAGTCTCCCAATCATTTTTCAAAGCTCACATTTATTTAGTATTATTGGAAATAACTGCAGTTAAGCAACTTCCTCTAAGTTGACCATTTTTGCTTCTTTAAATTTAAACATTAAATTCTTAACCTACATGAAACATGTTTCCATGCTGACATCTTATTCACTTAAAGTTAGCCTTATAACTAAATATCTGTTACATATAAATTTCTTTCACATCTTTGTTTTATAAGCTTATTTTCCTCTTGTTCAAATACACTCCTATTTTCAAAAAGAAAATAAAATTCTCTATGAATTTAGTTTTATATAATAATTTCAAAAAATCCAGTGTAGTTATATGTATATGGATATATATATATATATATATATATATATATATATATATATATATGTACATATATATATAATTTCCAATGTAAAACTTTTACCAGTGCCAGGGTTACAGGATACATATATAATTTCTTCTTAAATAACAGATATTAAATAAGTTTCTTTGATCTTATATATAAATATTTCCTTTAAGAAACACTAGGTGGAAGAGCACAGCTTTTCACAATCTCTGAGCCAAAAGACTTTGAGAAATATAACCTTGTTGGCAAGGTATTCTCAAGTTTTCTTATAACAAATAAAATTATATTAGACCAGAAAATAAAATAATAGAACCCCTTCTCCCAAAACAACATGATTCTCAGGAAAATCTCCTTTTTTGGCACCAATCATGAGTTTTGGGAAAAAAAAAGGAAGATCTAATTTTGAAAAGAGAGACTAGAAAGAAGATTGGCCAATCAGAACACAGAGAACAGCGGGCCTGAGAGCCAGCTGAGAGCTTCTCTCTGCCTGTATTTTAAAGCAAACACATATAGACACATAAATGGAGTCAGAGCATTAGAAGCAGAGAGGCCCCCCAAATCCGGGGAAACCCCACTCTGCTCTCACACTAGAGGGGTCCCTTTAAGCATTACACAAAGACAAAAAACAACAGGATAATACCACCAAAGGTGACAAATCTTCCAAGAAACCAGAGAAAAAATGCAGAGAACCTTCTATTTTTCACAATACATTTTTCCATTCAAAGGTTTTGATATCTAACACTTCTTGATTTTAACCATAAATAACTAACTTTTGAGAAGGCAAACAGTCATTCAAAAATCCCTCAGCCTAATTGGAATATCCCCTGTCCCTATCAGCTTAGAGTAAACCAAATAACTTCAACATCCCTAAATCTTTTCTGGGAGAGGAATCTCTCTCTTTTTTTAAATCCTCAATCGTCCCATTATTTTTTGTAATAATCAAATTATGTATTTTAAAATGAACCTGATTATCTTGTCTTTTTGAAATTAAACAGCATTTTTAAAATTTAACATTTTATTTTATCAAGTCTTCATGAACAATTCTCTCTTATCTACTGCTTTTTCTTAATTCCTCTCTCTCTCAGTTAACTTCAAGATCTAGATAATCGAGCCATGAGCAAACAAGCTGTCTGATCTCTCACACCCATTGCCACCTCCTTCTTTTTCAGGCAATTTTAGCCATGCCTGCTCATGTGCCTGTAAACTATACCCAATATGATTATTTACTCCTGCCCATGGACCAGTGCTAGAGAGCATTTCAATGTTATTTTTTTTTTTTTAGGTTTTTGCTAGGCAATGGGGTTAAGTGGCTTGCCCAAGGCCACACAGCTAGGTAATTATTAAGTGTCTGAGACCAGATTTGAACCCAGGTACTCCTGACTTCAGGGCCTGTGCTTTATCTACTGTGCCACCTAGCCACCCCTCAAATGTAACTCTTAACCCTGCTGCTTCATTTCTTTTAGCCTGACTAGTATAATTCTCGAAAAATTCAGTTTTCCATATTAAGTAATCTCCTGGTGTAAGTAGTTTTTGCTATTGTGGCCCAATCTTCTGGGGCTAATATTTGTCTACCTAATATTTCTATTATATTCAAAACATATGGACTGGTGTTACCATACGTGCTTGTTGCTGATTTTCTCTAAATGTTTTAAAATCTAAATTACAGTATTCTCTCAAAACAATCCCTGGAATCCTTGGATCAGGTCTCTCAAGTAGGAGAAAAGAGAACAATGACTCTCATGTCCCCTGGAATCTTCTCTCCCTTATCTATTGCTTTTCGAGCAGCTATTTGAACAATATTAATATCCCCCTTATCTTTGGTAACATTTTCTTCTTTAGACCATAAAGGAGCAGAAGGTGGGTTATTAGAGTTAGGAGGAGATGATGCTGGCTGGGGAGCCACCACCTCCAGAAGCCCAGGAGCAGCAGCCACTGTGGCAGCCTGAGGGGGTGGGGCTCAGCATCCCGGAGATTCTCTGGTACAAGTTCCTAAAGCTGGAGCCAGGAGGAGGCTTCTCCTGGGAAGGAAGGTAGGGCCCCGGAGGCAGGCATGGGTCTGGAGGTGGCCTTGGAGGTAAAATCCACCACTCTTTTACTCTTATCTTCCTGCTGAATAGCTTGAACATCTACATCAACTTTTAATATCCTCTGAACATCTCCAGGTGGAGTCAGGCAGATTTTAAAAATATTCCCCAATGAAAAGACTCCTATAGGGAATGCCTCCTGACCTTCCTGTTTAAAATGGTCACCCACAGTTTCCCATTTTTCAATACTTAATACTCCTTCTGGAAACCAAGGACAACATTTTTGTACACATTCACTAAATTCTTCCAATTGTTTTATTGTTATTAACAAGGCTCTTTAATTATCTGCTTTAGCACTTTCAGATAATGTCCTCTGCCCTTAGACTGTCCCTGTCCCATTTTAATGCTCTCTGTTTTAGACCTGATAAAAAAAATTATTTACCTTAATTGCCTGCTGTCCCTTATGAGAGCTCTTTTGACCCGCAGGTGTCCAGACTTTATCTTTCCTTTCAAGATTGATTCCCCTCCAGGTCCGGCTGTCTGGCTGTTATCAGTCCATCTGCCAGTCTGTCTGTCCATCCCTGTTCAGGCACTAGCTATCGCCCACAATAGCTCTGGTGTGGGTCTGAACATGAATTTCCAAGAGTCAGGTTGAGTAGAAAAACAAATACAATCACGAAAAGTTGGGAAGTGAAAATCTGCCAACTTTATTTTTGGAATCTCAGACTTTTTATAGCAAAAACTTATTTCAGGAATGAACAGTTAAAGGAGACCCAGTTTTACAAGTTCCTGGGTAAATTTACAATATTTGTTCTTAGAAATATGCATGCTTCTCTGTCAAAGAAACCTTTTACAACCATTCTGGAGCCACAGATTATCCCAGGACAGGGTTCCCTGGTGAGCCAATGGATCCATATAATGAGCAATAATCCACACATCTCTTTGATGGAAAAAGTCACCAAGTAAATGTGAATATCACTCCCAGGGGCTGGCCCTCTACACTCTTGTATTATAACTAATACAATTAATTAATTAATATAATTAATAGTGTGTAATACACTATATTAACATGATAAAAATATTTTTATAATAACTTTGATAAATATGATAAAAAGTAAAATCAATTAATTAGAGCACTCAGTTAATTCTATTTTTTTTGTTTTTTTGCATCACAGTTGGGTTAAATGACTTGCCCAAGATCATCACACAGCTAGGTAATTATTTAATGACTAGATTTGAACTCAGGTTCTGTCTCCAGGGCAGATGCTCTATATCACTCTATTCTACTTTTGCCAGAAGGAAGAAAATAATTAAAAAACAAGTTTACAAATGAATTTTTTTTCTACATTCAGTTGCTTCCAGAGTAGTATGGTCTCTTACATTTCTACAGAACTGAGCCCCTAAACTTCTTACAGGCCCATCTTTTAAAAATATTTTTCTAGTTTTGCTATATGAGCACAAGTCACAGAATGCTAGATTTTTTTTCTTTTTTAGTTTTTTTGCAAGGCAATTGCCCAAGGCCACACAGCTAGTAATAAATGCGTGAGGTCAGATTTGAGCTCAGGTACTCCTGACTCCAGGTCTAGTGCCACCTAGCTGCTCCAGAATGCTAGAATTTCTAAACAAATTAGAAGTTACCTAATGAGCAATGGAATAAAGATAAGGGTGATTGAGAGTGAATTCTTTTTATTACTAACATAATTGTGAATAAACAGCATATAGTATATCATTGGAGAAACATAACTGGAAAAGATGACATATCTGTCATATAGTGAGAGAGGAAAGGGTAGAAGATGGCTAGTCTGCATCTTCTATTGGTAGCCACACAATGTCAAGAGAGCTAGAGAAAGGTTCCCAATATGCTCCTTCTCTGAATAAATGAATAAACTCCATACTTGTGATTTTCTGAGCACTATGCTAAGCACTGGAAAGACAGGAGACCATGGACAAGAGTGTCACCAGTGGGAGGGTCTTATGATCCACCATCCATGGATGAAGGGTACAAATCAGATCCATCAAAGTATCATAGTGCACCATGATAAAGTTATGGGTAAAGCCAACAGGTTTTTTTTTTTAAAGCCATGCCTCAAAAGGGTGGTTACAGATTGTGTCAAGGATTTAATCCTTGTCTTTTAGGCTCCATAATTCCATTTTTATGAAGGGTGAATGGATACTGGGAGATAGACTGATGATAGCCAAACAGTATACCCGATGTGATCCACTCAGTTTCTCTTTAAGTATGCAAGGATTTTTCAAACAAGGAGGCCCCAAGCCAATGAAATTGTGCATCTACACACACATACAAATGTAACCAAAAAAATAATGATGTACTCTTTGGTTTTTTTTTTTTAGGTTTTTGCAAGGCAATTGGGGTTAAGTGACTTGCCCAAGGCCACACAGCTAGGTAATTATTAAGTGTCTGAGACTGGATTTGAACCCAGGTATTCCTGACTCCAGGGCCGGTGTTTTATCCACTATGCCACCTAGCTGCCCCTGATGTACTCTTAAGAATCAAGAGTCTAGGTCATTTCAACATTAAATCTAAACTCTCAGAATTATTAGACTCATAAAATCTCAAGAGTCGGAAGGTAATTCAGAGATCCCTTAGCCCAGCTTACAACTAAACAAGAATTCAGCAATAGCATGTCTGACAAGTAATTTGCTTCTCTTTCTAAACCTCCAGTGATTGGGAAATCAAAAGACAATCCATTTTTCTCTTTAGCACTCACTCTGTTAGGAAACTTTTGTGTATACACACACACACACACACACAGATAAATATTAAACTAGCATCTGCTTTGCAGCAACATCTACCCAGGGCTCCATAGTTCTGCTCTTTTGGGTTAAAAAGAACTGGTGTGGGGGACAGCTAGGTGGTGCAGTGGATACAGCACCAGTCCTGGAATCAGGAGGACCTGAGTTCAAATCTGCTCTCAGACACCAATTACCTAGCTGTGTGATCTTGGGCAAGTCACTTAATCCCATTGCCTTAGAAAAGACTGAATGTAATGCTTCTTCTCAGCTCTTCAAATACTTAGAAACAATCGTAACATCCCCTAGGCCTCCTTCAGGCTAAACAGCTTAATTCCTTTAACCCATTGTTATATAGGTTTCAAGACTCCTAATTCTTTTGGTTACTCTCTCTGATCCCATTCTAGATTGTCAATGTCCTTTCTCAAGTATAGTTTCCAGAATAAATTTGGTATGACCAAGGCAGATTACAAAGGCTCTACATCCTCTTCTACTCTGCACACTATGCAAGCTAATTAGCTTGGATGGTTTGCAACTCATATAGTTGACTCAAATTAGGCTACCAGACAGGTAATTCCCATTATCAATAGTTTGTGTGAATTGTTTTCTCTGTCCTAAAACAAATTAGGCTACCAGACAGGTAATTCCCATTATCAATAGTTTATGTGAATTGTTTTCTCTGTCCTAAAACAGTGGTTTGCTTTCTTTTGTTAGATATTATATGTATATTAAATTCATTTTATTACTCAGTTCATTCTAGCCTGAAATCTTGATGAATTCCAGATTTATCATCCATCAATTACCTATTCCAGGTTCATATTGACTCCAAATGTGAAAAGTATACCATGTATACCCTCATTTTGGTGACTGGTAGAGATGTGAAATAGAATGGGGCCAGATCCTTACAGCATTCTGCTTGGAAATGTCCAAGTCCATTTCCATTCTTCAGTCCTGTCACTCAACTAAGTTCTGAATCTTAAGTTCCCAGAAAAGTGTGAGAATTTTTATCATGTTTTGCTAAAATCTAGTTAAACTATGAACAGCATTCCCCTGACTTTGCTGTTAGTGGTCATCTAAACTACATTTCATTTTCCCAGGATCACAGATCTAGAACTGGAAGGTAATCCAGGAATCTTCTCCAAAGCCCTTTCATTTACATATAATTAGTTTTCCTGAGGCCCATGGATGTATTATCCACAAGGATACTATTATCCTCTCTCAATTCAAATCTTTTTTATCATTTTCTGATACCCTATTGATTGTTATTATTATTATTATTATCATTATTTTAGTTTTTGCAAGGCAATGGGGTTAAGTGGCTTGCCCAAGGCCACACAGCTAGGTAATTATTAAGTGTCTGAGGCCGGATTTGAACTCAAGTACTCCTGACTCCAAGGCCAGTGCTCTATCCATTGTGCCACCTAGCTGCCCTAGCCCTATTGATTATTGTTGGACCCCCAGTCTTACTCTTTGGATAACCTGAATCTAACTTCCTGTGCTTATTCACTCCTCCTAAAATGGAGTTGTGGAATCTGCAAAATGTAAGGACTAAACCCTTGACAAAAGTCACCCCAACAAGCCATAACCACTTATTTAGGACTCAGCTTGAAAAAGCTTGTTGGTTTTACCCACAACTTTACTTCATGGTGATAAACCCAGTGATCCAAATTTTGGGGGCAGTAATTCACTATTTGACAAAATTGCTGGGGAAACTAGGCTTAGTCCAATATCTTATGCCAAAATAAAGTCAAAATAGGGACATGATTTAAACATAAAGGCTGATATAAGCAAATTAAGGGAGAATGGAAAATGTTACTTGTTAGATATATGAATAAGGAAAAAAAATTTATGATCAAACAAGAGATAGAGAAGAATAGTGAATAATTATGATTACATGAAATTGAAAGGTTTTTGCACAAACAAAACCTATGTAGCCAAGATGAGAAGGAAAGCAGCAAACTGAGAAACACTTTTTATAGCAAGTTTTTCTGAGAAAAGCCTCATTTCTCAAATAGATAGTGAATCCAATAAAATTTACAAAATTAGGAGCCATTCCCCAATTGATAAGTGGGCAACATATATGAACATTATCAAATTGGTAAATATGACAAAAAAAGAAAACAAATGTTGGAGGGGAGGTAGAAAAACTGGGACACTAATGTTAATGGAGTTGTGAACTGGTCCAAACATTCTAGAGAACATTTTGGAACTATGTCCAAAGGTCTATTAAACTGTGCAATAATCTTTGACCCAGAAAAACCACTACTAGGTTTGTATCCCAAAGAAATCAAAGAAAAAGAAAAAGGACCTTTAAACAAAAATATTTATAGAATTTATTTTTTAGAATTATTTGAACATTGGATTACTGAGAAGAGCTGTGTCTATCATAGCTGATCATCAGGTAATGTTTCTATTACTGTATATAATGTTCTTCTGGTTCTGCTAACTTCACTTATTAGTTCATAAAAGTCTTTCCTAGAGTTTTTTTTGAAATCTGCCTGATCATCATTTCTTACAGGACAATAATATTCCATTACATTCATATACCACAACTTATTCATCCATTCCCCAATTGATGGGCATCCCCCCTAATTTCCAATTCTCTACCACCTCAAAAAGAGCTTCTAAGGATATTCTTTTACATGTGAGTCTTTTTCCCTTTTCTATGGTCTTTTTGGGATTCACACCTAGTAGTTGTACTTTGAGCATATTCTAAATTCCTTCCCAGAAAGATTGGACCAGAAGAACCTATATGTTTTAAAATATTTATAGTAGTTCTCTTTGTAGTGGCAAAGAACTGAAATTGAGGGAATACTCATAAATTGGGGAATGGCTAAACAAGTTATAGTATATGATTATGAACTGTGCTGTAAGAAATTAAGAGCAGGTTGGCTTTATTTATTTTTTCTTTTTTTAGGATTTTTGCAAGGCAAATGGGGTTAAGTGGCTTGCCCAAGGCCACACAGCTAGGTAATTATTAAGTGTCTGAGACTGGATTTGAACTCAGGTACTCCTGACTCCAGGGCCAGTGCTCTATCCACTGCGCCACCTAGCTGCCCCGAGCAGGTTGACTTTAGAAAAACATGGAAGTACTTGCAGGAAACAATATGCTTAAAGAATGCTGTGTAGAGTAATAGAATTATTATTTGAAGAGTAAGTAAAATATTTAAAAATGTTATAAATAAAATTTTTAAATTCAAAAAATGCTATATTATATTGGGAAAGTCACTGTCAGGCTTCTGGGATGATCTGTGCAGTTAGACTTGGCCTATCAATTTATTAATTAACCAACTACATTATATAACAGTGTTTAGAAAGGGTTGCATCATATAGATGTGATGCTGATCTATAAGTCACATTTGCTGTCTTGTTGTTGCTTTGTGTTGTGGTCCACTCTGGGCAGCCGGGTCTCAGTTTAATTCACACAACTCTTCGGGGAGCTCCGCCGGACATGTCCCACATGTTCAATAATGAAAGTCAGCCAGTGAGAGATAAGCAAGGAGTTTATTGCAGGTATATGCTACATCTCTGATCTCACATAGTTGAAATAAGGGTATATATAAGCCTAGTCCCCTTGTATCAGCATACCTCATCTCCAGGCCTGTGGAAGTATAAGGGGCATGCCACAAAAGGTCTGTATCCTGGAAAAATGTGGAATCTTCAACAAGATAAAGATGAAAGGTAGAGAAATAAGGACTAGAACTCCTTCCTGGGACAGTTGAACAATATGAGGATGAAAGGCAGAGGGATAAGGACAAAAGGTCCTTCCTGAGAATATTCAACAAGATAAGGATGAAAGGCAGGAGAACAAAGAGAGAGAAGGGCCAGAGCTCCTTCCTGAGTTCAGAGCACTCTGGTATATGGACATTCCTGTTGTCCCAGGTCTCAATGACTCTCAGGATGAACTCCTCATGGCCACATACTCTGTCTATTATCCCCTTACAGCTTTGTTCTATCTTTTATAATATCTTTCCCAATGATTAGCTTCTTGGGAAAATGGCCCGTCATTCATCTGAAGAATCTCAAAGAGGTCCTTTGCTTAGTGAGGAGAAAACATGAATCTCTGATGGGCAGCTGGTCTGCATTTGCTATTGCTCCTGGAGAGCTCTTGGAGAAAAGACCAAATCTATCATTTTCATTGACTAGTCAAGAGAGATTATGAAAGATAAGCAAGAAATTGAAAGAATTAATGGAAAAATCTTTTAGGAGAGAAGAAAGATCATACTTTCTTATATTCAAGGAATGCTAATAGAAGAATCTGAGATATCTTGCTAAGTTTCTCCAATAACTCATTATTATCCTGTGACTAGTAGTTCCATTATTGAGAATTGATAGAGCCATTGTTTTATCATCTTGGATATTCCCTCCATTAAAGTTGGCTGCAACTCCTTCTGTCTTAGTAGATAGTTTCATGGATTGCTGTGGTTAAAAAAAAATCCTTGCCCTGTGTCCAAAGGACTGGTATTATTAAGTATTTATTGTGTGACGGTAACTACTAAGTTCTGTAGATACAAAAGAAATGCAAAAAATGTCTTTGTCCTCAAAATTTATGTTTTATGAGGTAAAATATGAGATGTTTAGGTAAATTGGAGATAATTTCAGAGGGAATACATTAGTATTGAGGGGGAGGCATAGAAAGGTTCCTGAGAAAGTGAGGATTTTAGCTTGGAATTGAAGGAAGCAGGTGGTATAGATGAAAAAGAATACATTCCAGGTATGGAGAAGCCAGTGAAAATACAGATATGCAATGTCTTCTGAGATGAACAAGGAAGCCAGTGGTTCAGGATTTAAAGTGTATGTGAAAGGGTGCAAAGCATAAGAATCCTGGAAAATAGGAAAGGATTCAATTATAAATACTAAGGTGATTATATTTGATGCTAGAGGAGACATAGTATCGTTGGAGTTTATTGAGTAAGGGTAACATAGTCAGACTTGTGCTTTAGGAAGATCACTTTGGTAGCTGAATAGAGGGTGGATTGGAATGGGAACAGCATACAACTCAGGAAGAACAACCAGAAATGAGGTGGAAATAATGTCAAATGAGAATAATGGACATTGCTAGCCTGTCCAAGTTTTCCTTGGTTGGTCCTCAAAATGATTTATTCTTTCTGGAACCTCTGGACTTGGTATAACTTACATTTTATTGGCATTGCATTTGAGAAGATAGAATTATCTCCATCCCCTGATGAAGCATCAATGTAGGATGTCATAAACAAAGATTATTTCATTTTCATTATTTGTATTCCTAGTGTCTAGCAAAGTGTTTGACACTAGTAGGCACTGGTAACAGCAGAATAGTTTTTGACAAATTCAAGGATGTCAACTATTGGGTAAGGATGCATCAATTCAGAAAAAAAACTGCTAGGAAACTGGAAAGAAGTCTGGCAAAAATTAAGTTTAGACAAACTTCTCGCCACATACCACAATAAGTTGAAAGTGGATATATGACATAAATATAAAGGCTCCAATCATAAAAAAAAATTAAAGGAAAAGAGATAATGATAAATTTCAAAAGTATAGATAGGGTTAATAGGATGAGTGTTTTTAATCAAACAAGGGATAGTGGTGATCATAAAAAGGTAAAATGGACAATTTTTATTCTATAAAATTATTTGTACAAGCAAAATCGATGCAATAAGAATTAGAAGGAAAATAGTTTATTGGAAAAAATTTTGCATCAAATTTATTTGATACAGATCTGATAAATGAGATATGGTACAGATCTGATAAATTATATAAGGGGAATTGATGCAAATTCATAAGAACAAAGTGGTAAATTGTTGAAGTGATATAAATAGTAGTCATCTTTCTTTTCTTAAAAATTATTTATTTCAAATTTTACAATCTCATTCCTCCCCCCCCACAGAAGACAATCAGATAGTCTTTACATTTTTTCCATGGTAAACATTAATCTAAGTTTAATGTGACAAGAGAGAAATCATATCCTCAAGGAAGAAAAATAAAATATAAGAGATAGCAAAATTACATAATAAGATAACGGTTTTTACAAAAATTAAAGGTAATAGAATAGCCATTCTAGGTGGCTAGGTGGTGCAGTGGATAGAGTACCAGCCCTGGAGTCAGGAGTACCTGAGTTCAAATCCGGACTCAGACACTTAATAATTACCTAGCTGTGTGGCCTTGGGCAAGCCACTTAACCCCATTTGCCTTGCAAAATCCTAAAAAATTAAAAATTAAAAATAAAAATTAAAGGTAATAGTCTTTGGTCTTTGTTTAAACTCCACAATTCTTTCTCTGTATACAGATGGTATTCTCCATCACAGATACCCCCAAATTGTACTTGATTATTACACTGATGGAATGAGCAAGTCCATTAAGGTTGATCATCACCCCCATGTTACTATTAGGGTGTATAGTGTTCTTCTGGTTCTGCTCATCTCGCTCAACATCAGTTCATGCAAATCCTTCCAGGCTTCCCTGAATTCCCATCCCTCCTGGTTTCTAATAGAACAATGGTGTTCCATCATATACATATACCACAGTTTATTAAGCCATTCCTCAATTGATGGACATTCACTCAATTTCCAGTTCTTTGCCACCACAAGCAGGGCTGCTATGAATATTTTTGTACAAGTGATGTTTTTACCCTTTTTCATAATCTCTTCAGGGTTTAGACCCAGTAGTAGTATTGCTGAATCAAAGGGTATGCACATTTTTGTTGTCCTAAACAGGTAGTTTTAAAAAAGAACATATATAAATCACCAATAATCATACAAAAATACTTTAAATTGATAAGAGAAATTCAAATTAAAACACCTTTGATGTTTTACTTCACACCCATAAGACTAGCAAAAATGACCATAAAAATAAAAGGATTAATTGTTGGAAAAGTGTAAAGACACTGAAACTGCTGCTGAAACTGTTAGTTTAATTATTTTGGAAAGAATTTAGAGCCAAATTTTAAGTCACTAAACTATGCAAACCCTTTAACTTATTGACTAAGTATATACCCTCAGTAAGGTCAAAGGTATGTACAAAAATGTTATTAGCCAGGAAGGGTTTTTTTACTTTGGGAAAGTTGGAAGGTGATGCAGGAACAAAAAAAGAATATTTTTAAAAATCTAAGTGAAACAAAAAAAAACACATAAGAGCAGAAAGAAGTTCAGAAAAGGACAGAGAAAAGCTGGGCAATATTGCTATAACTCAGTTAAATTTAACATACATTTAAAACAGGAAGTTACATGCAATCAAAGTTCATGAATTCATAAACAATCAAGAAGTGGAGGTAGAAGTAGCTTTTCATATCACTTCTTTGGGGCCAAATTTGCTTTTTTTTCATTTTAAAGCATTTGTTTCCTTTGTTATTTTTTCCATTTCTATGAATTCCTTATTAATTTGCATTTGCCACATTATCTTCATTCACAGATTATTCTCCTTGGAATAGAAAATCAAAAGAAAAAAGTCATCTTCACCCTGAACAATGGTACTTTCCCATGGCATAATGGTTAGAACACTGGCTTTGATGTTGGGAAGATCTGAGTCCAAATCCTATCTCAAACTCTTACTAGCTACAGACTGGACATATCACTTTACCTCTGCCTCAGTTTCATCAAGTGTAAAGTGGTGCAGATAACAATAGCACTTAATTCATAAAGTTGTTCGTGAGGTTTAAAATATTTTGCAAACTTTAAAGTTACATAGAAATATTATCTATTACTATTAACTAAAAGAAAAAGTGAAAAGAAAAGCCTCCATGTTCTTAGCTTTCCTCACTAAATTCTCCTCATTTGGAGCTTTCTTCTTCCAGGCACCATTTTTTTATGGACCTCAGTACCATTCTTTTACATCCATTTTCTTGCTTCTATCTCTTGTATATATTTTTAAATTGTAAAGTTCTCTATGGTTTCACTTTGATCTTTAAACAAGTCCACTTTTTTTTCTCCTCAGTGTTATTTTTCTGCCATCGGAATTTTGTTCACATAGTCTTTTTTCCCTTCTGGGCTTACTCTTTGTGGAATTGTAGGTCATAGGATACCACCTCTCCTGAAATATTTTCTCTCAGACTCTAGGGTATTTGTCAGATCATGCTTAGTATTTCTACTGATTGCCTTCTGGGATTCCTGCCTTGCTCATGATTGTAAGTGACTGAAGCTATTGAAATCTCAAAAAAAAAAAAAATATTCATGAAGATTCTTCCCTAGAGTTGGAAGGTAACTTAGAGGAAATATTGTCCAATCCCCCTTTCCTCCCTCTTTTTTAAACGGATAAAGGAAACTAAAACCAAGGGAGATTAAGTGATTTAGTCAAGGCTGCTTGTTGGTTAAGATTTTCCAAAAACTATCATGATTTCTTTTTATTTTTTTTTACTAATAACTTTTTAAAAACTCTTACTATAACTTAATAAATTGAACTATGTGTTTTTGCAAGGGGATTCTGATAGTTATATACATAATATAATGAAATACTCAATTTTTGTCTGGAGCAAAAAAATAAATTAGAGAAATGAGAAATCCATGATACTCCATGTACCTGGGTCCTTCATAGCACATCTGATTAAGAGACTGAATAAAAGTTACAAAATTCTTGGCAAAATTCTAAATCGAGTAGCTTTTTTTTTTTAGGTTTTTTTGCAAGGTAACGGGGTTAAGTGGTTTGCCCAAGGCCACACAGCTAGGTAATTATTAAGTGTCTGAGAGCGGATTTGAACCCAGGTACTCCTGACTCCAAGGCTGGTGCTTTATCCACTACACCACCTAGCCACCCCTAGTAGTTTTTTTAAAAATGTAATATTCTATTTCCCCCTCATTTTACCTCCTCTCTTCTTTTTGTGTTTTTGCCTCCTCTTTTTGTAATAGTGTTCTGTCATTCTTTCAAAGATCAGTTTAAGTCTATCCTATGTGATCGGACATAAAGTGATTTCTCCTTTCTCTAAATTCCAGAAAAACTTTGACCTGTGGCTAAAAATGTAGTATTTAGAAGTGGGTGGATGATTGGGTATTGTTTTTAATAGAAAGGCAGTGTGGGTAATGGAGAGGAAAAACAGCTCAAAACCAGAAGAATCTGAGTTGAAATCCTATCTTTGACACATCCTTTGGAAAATTCATTTAACCTCACAGTGCTAGAAGGTCTTTGAAACTATGAAAGTTACAGAGAAAGTGCCAACCTGAATTAATATAGTTTTTTTCATCTGGTTAGGGGTGGGAATGTTTAGCCAAGGAATCATTTGGTCTGCACTGCCAAGGCAACTGCACATGGGATCAAAATTCAATAATTTAAGGAGCTTTTAGGGGCGAATTAATTAAATATTTGACCAAATAGAGCAGGCTAATTTTTAAGTTGATAATTTTGTGTGATCCTTTATGATGTTATAAATATCCAAATGGCCTTGGTTCCCCAATCTAGAGATTCCTTCTACTAATAAAATCATAAGTTCCAAACCTATCACTAGTCTTTTGTATTTTGTAACTGTCTCATATGTCTTTCTCTCCAGTTAGATTTTAGGCTCCCAGTGGTGAGGGACTACACACATCTTAGCCTTCTAGACACCCCAGAGGATGCTCATATAAGTTGTAGACCCTCTTGTCTTGTGCTGTTATATCCAACTTTACTTATTGATTGAAAATGACATAATATAAATACTTTGAAAAGATTCTTAGTCTGAGGTGTTGGGGTGAACTTTGTTGTATGGAGAAGGATTCTTAGCATGGCCAAAGGAACTCTCTAGGACAAACCAAGAATTATAACTCTCTTCTAAAACTGTAACAGTTTTCCAGTGAAACCTTGAGGTGAGGCTGACCCCTTGTGGAATATTTAAACATTGGTCATTTTATAAATGTTTCTGAGACATTGTTTTGACATTACTGAAGCCAAAAATCTCCTTGCCTCTTCCTCTTCTTTCCTTTTTTTTTTTGCATGGTAATGAGGTTAAATGAATTTCCCAAGGTCATGCAGTCAGGTAATTATTGTTTGAGACTGGATTTGAACTCAGGTCTTCTTGATTCCAGGGCCAGTCCTCTCTATTCACTGCACCACCTAGCTGCTCCCCCTTTTTGGCTTATATATCTCTAGCACTCCACATTCTATATGTGAATTGCTTCAACAACTGAAATGTTAATGTAATTAATTACTAAACGAGTAGCCCAATAGAACAAGCTGTTCCACAATGCAAAAAAACCCCAATTTTTATGTCTGAGGACCCTGATGAAATATAGATCCCTCTTTACCTCTGACAATTATTGCCTGTGTGACCTTGATATAAGCCACTTAACCTCACTCAGCCTCAGTTTCATCAATGAAGGAGTTGACTTCTGAGGTACTTCCAGATCTAAAACTATGATGATCTCACTGAAGGTTTCCAAATTATCTCATTGTACTTGAAAGTTCTTGCTCAAGGAATGAATCCTAATTCCTTTACAAACTATACTTTGAGGGCAGCTAGGTGGCACAGTGGATAAAGCTCTGTCCCTAGAATTAGGAAGACCTGAGTTCAAATGCAGACACTTGACACTTACTAGTTGTATGTGTATGACCTTGGGCAAGTCACTAATCCCAATTGCCTCACACAAAAAAAAGACAATGGGAAAATTTTCTGTGTATTCTACAAAAGTCATAGAAGCAAGGGAATTTTCCATTTTTTTCAACTAGTGGCCCACTTTGGCAAGAACAAAAGATCCAGAAAATCAATTTCTCCTTGTTGGTCTCTGGCTATTTTTGGGAAACCTCACTGGAATTAATAAGAAGTTCCTTTTTGATGAGGCCACAATAGGTTGCTTTCAATTCAATAGTAAAAATCCCACATTCTGGCAAGCAATTCATCCCCAGTTTCAAAGCATCCAACAGAGGATGACTCCACTTTTGTTTTAAAAGAGTGTTAAGAGTTCTATACAGAAACAGTTTGAAAGGAATTAGACTAGCTACTTGAGCCTAGTTAGAACCTAAGAAGAAAACAATTAGATGACCCCTTTGTTATTTGACCCAGGAAAGATCTTATTGCTGCCAACTCATCCCTCTATGGGAACTTTTGTTTCCACCCTGACACTCCAACTAGTAACTGCTTAGGGACTAATTCATAGAATAATTCACATTCCCTGAGGGCTCCTTTTAAAAAAAAGAGAGAATGAGCTTCCTGTACTTCTCAAAACAACTTGAAAAATTGCCCATCCATAAAGAGGAGATTGAATGAAGTAGCAATAAAAGCACCTAATTCACTGGATTGTTCTGAAGATGCAGTGAGATTACATAAAAGAGCACTTGGCAAATTACAAGGCACTATCAACCTTATTATTATTATTATCATTATTTTCTAAATTTCTAACTTGATGCTTTCCTTACCCTAGCAAGGAAATAAATGACCTGTGTTTTTCAAAAGCCAAGTCAAAAGAATGAAAGCTAGTCAATCCTGTTGTTGTAATTGCTGTTTGTCCTTCCATCTCAAAGAAGACATAAGGGAATTGATACCGTGACAAGCACATGAATTGGGTTTGAGAGAGGAGGGGCTGTGCTAAATCACCAGTCTCACCTTCTTCTCCAGAATTATCAGTGTCCAATGTCCAGATATGAATCAGGAAGATTGGAAGATGCCCCTGGATTTGAGGCAGTCAGAATTAAGTGACTTGCCCAAGGTCACACAGCTAGTAGGTGTCAAGTGTCTGAGGCTGTATTTGAACTCAGATCCTCCTGATTTGGGGGCTGGTGCTCTACTGGACCCAGATGGCTCACTGGAGAAAATAAAACTAGGATACTTGATTGAAAATTGCCAAATTAACTTGAGCTAGTAACATATATATTTAATAATTATTACAGAATAAAGTGTCCAGTAAGTGATCTACAAATAAAAGTTTTAACCTTTTGTTATTATTAAAATAATGACTCAAACATCCTTAACTAAAAATTAATTTTTCTTCTCAAAATATTTCTAAATATATCTTCTGATACTCAGTAGACTTACATTCCTTTCCTTAAAACAGCTCAAAAACTTCTTATTGTTTTACTTCGCATTAAAAGGAATTCTCATAGGAACAAATAACTGACAATAGATGCCAAGGTCTTACCTTACTAGTTTATCTGGCTGTCAGAATACAGGCAAGTGTAGGCCAAATGACCTAAAATTTCTATACCTGATTTTAATATTGATCATCTGACATGATTACAGAAATATACTATAAAAGGTCTGGGGTATCAAAGGAAAAGTTCCTTTATAAATACGTAATTTCAAATGTCAGTTTCCAGGCAGAGGTCATGTAGGTAGCCTTAAGCTGAACTTTAAATCTGCCAGGTGAGACATTGTCCAAATGTCACACTTGGAAAACTTGAGTCAGAAAGAGTCCTACCTCAGATCACACTGAAAAGCTGCCCTTTTCACTCTTATTCCAATGAATCAGTGTAATGTTTCAAACCCCAGTGGGTTTTCTGTCTTCAAAAGAACTTTGGCCCACCAACATTTCCTTTGTTGATGATACTTTGTGTCAGACACACAGAACACCAATCTAACATAAGACCTTTTTTTTTAATTGATATTTTTCCAATTACATTTTGTGAATGTTTTTCAACATTCATCCACATGCATATTTTTAAGTTACATAATTTCCTACCACCCTCCCTTCCCACCCACCTTCCCTCAGCATTGAACAGTCTAGTTTATATATATACACATTTCTGTTTAACATGTTTACAGATTAGTCATTTTCGGTGTGAGGAATTAGGATTAAGGGAAAAGGAAGAAAATCATGAGATAAGAAAGAAATTCATAAGAGAATTTTTTAAAAAGTGAGTGTGTTGTTCATTAAGATTCCATAGGGGTTTTTTCTTCCTCTGGATGGAGATAGCATTGTCCATTGTCTTTGATGATTGTCCTTGTGCTGAAAGGAGTTGCATCCATCAGGGTTGAACAATTCATAGTATTGTTAATGTGTACATTGTTCTCTTGGTTCTGCTCCTTCACTCAGCATTGGTAATTATTTCCATGCTCTCTAGAATCTGACCATGCATGGTTTTTTTTAATAGAACAATAATATTCCATAGTATTCATGTTTCATAATTTGTTTAGCCATCTCCCAAATGATGGGCATTGCCTCAATTTCCAATTCTTTACCACAACAAAAATGAATATTTTGGAATATGTGGGACTTTTCCCATTTTTTAGGATTTCTTCTGAATATAGACCAGAATTAGAATTGCTGGATCAAAGGGTATGATCGGTTTTATTGCTCTTTAGGCATAGTTCTATATTGCTCTCCAGAATGGTAGGATCAGTTCACAACTCCACCAACAACACATTAATGTTCCAATCCTCCTACAACCTTTCCAATATGGATCATTTCCCCTATTTGTCATTTTAGCTAATCTGATAGGTGTCAGTTGTTTAAATTTGCATTTCTCTAATCAGTAATGATTTGGAGCACTTTTTCATATGATTCTATATAGCTTTAATTTCTTCATTGGAAAACGGTCTGTTTATATCCTTTGACCATTTAGCAATTGGGGAGTGACTTGTAACCTTATAAATCTGGTGAAATTCTCTATATATTTTAAAAATGAAGGGGCAGGTAGGTGGCGCAGTGGATAGAGTACTGGCCCTGGAGTCAGTTCAAATCTAGCCTCAGACACTTAAATTGCCTAGTTGTGTGTGGCCTTGGGCAAGCCACTTAACCCTATTGCCTTGAAAACCTTAAAAAAAATGAGACTTTTATCAGAAATCCTATCTGTGAAAATTGTTTCCCAACTTTCTGTTTTCCTTCTAATTTTGGCAGCGTTGGTTTAAATTTAATTTAGTCAAAATCATCCATTTTGCAATTTTTAATGTACTCTATTTTTTTCTTGGACATAAATTTCTCCCCTTTCCACAGATCTGACAGCATTTTTCTTGGTCTGTTAATTGGTCTACCATGTCAAATTTAATGTTTAAATCCTGTACTCATTTTGACCTTATTTTGGTATAAGGTATGAGATGTGGTTCTATGCTTAGTTTTTGCCACATTCTTTTCAAGTTTTCCCAACAATTTTTATCAAAAAGTCTGAGAATGTCTTTGGGTTTGTCAAACAGTAGATTACTGTAGTAATTTATTAGTTTCTTTTGAACCTATCCTAATCCACTGATTCACTGATTATAATTACTCTATCACCAGGCAGTTTTGATGGCTGCTGCTTTATAATATAGTTTTAGATCTGGCAGAACTAGACCACCTTCCTTTACATTTTTTTTTATCAGTTTCTTTGATATTCTTGGCCTTTTGTTGTTCCAGATGAATTTTGTTACTATTTTTTCTAGTTTGGTAAAATAATTATTTGGTAGTTTAATTGTCATGACAGTGAATTAGTAACTTGATTTGGGTAGAATTGTCAATTTTATTATATTAACTTGACCTAACCATGAGCAATTGACATTTTTTGATTGTTTAGATCTGACTTTATTTGTGTGAGAAGTGTTTTGTAAGTGTGTTCATACAGTTTCTGGGTTTGTCTTGGGAGGTAAATTTCCAAGTATATAAAGTTTTTGCAGTTACTTTAGACCTTTTGGGTTAAACATAAACAGCAAACTCCAAATAATCAGAACTTCAAGTGAGTTCAGTTCACAAAGACTAAACACCAATTATAATCTCACATTAGAAATAGCAAGAGATTATCACAGAAAAATATCAAATTATTTTATCCATCTTACACAGTGCTTTTACTTTAAAACAAACAACAAAAGGTTTGGGATGTATAACTATAATAATACCAATTTACATATAGAAACATTCTATAGGAACAAATTTCTCTATTAACATGCTCACCTTGTTATCTATATTCAGAAACATGATCATTAAACCTTTGCTTCCAGAATCTTTTAAAAAATTGATCCTTTCATTGTTAGAAGGGTTGTGGGAAATTTGGGACACTATTACATTGTTGGTGGAGCTGTGAACTCATCCAACCTTTCTGGAGAGAAATTTGGAACTACGCCCAAAGGGCGACAAAAATGTGCATACCCTTTGATCCAGCAATACCACTACTGGGTCTGTACCCTGAAGCAATGATGAAAAAGGGTAAAAACATCACTTGCACAAAAATATTCATAGCAGCTCTGTTTGTGGTGGCAAAGAATTGGAAATTAAATAAATTTCCTCCAATTGGGGAATGGCTTAGCAAACTGTGGTATATGTATGTCATGGAACACTATTGTTCTATTAGAAGCCAGGAGGGATGGGTAGGGGAAGCCTGGAGGGATTTGTATGAACTGATGCTGAGTGAGATGAACAGAACCAGAAAAACACTGTACACCGTAGCAGCAACATGGGGGCGATGCTCAATTTTGATGGACTCACTCATTCCATCAGTGCAACAATCAGGGACAATTTGGGGCTGTCTGCAATGGAGAATACCATCTGTATCCAGAGAAAGAACTGTGGAGTTTCAACAAAGACTATTACCTTAAATTTAGGGGAAAAAAACCCCTGATATTTCATTGTCTGATCTTGCTATCTCTTATATTTCTTCCTTAAGGATATGATTTCTCTCTCATCACAATGTATACCATGGAAATAATATAAAGACTAACTTAGTGCCTTCTGTGGGGGGGTGGGGGAGGGAAGTAAGATTAGGGGAAAATTGTAAAACTCAAAATAAAATCTTAAAAAAAATTGATCCTTAAACACTTGCATTTATTTCTATAGATGTTCTGAATGTAAGATGTAGCAAACAACACATACAATGGTAATATCTAAATATCATTGCAGAATAATATGTTTGTTATCATAGAATTACTACTATCACACTTTAAGATATAAAACTACTATTATAAAATTATACCAGAAATCATACCAAATCTTATACCACTCCCCCTTTTTTGAGTCAAAGAGGGCATATAATGCCCCCTATAGATCAAAAGAAAGAAAAAGGGCCTTTAAAACTTACTATTTCACCAGAGGGTAGGAAGGGAATACTCATTTGGTCATTTAATGGGATATGATTACAGATGTCATTATCTTATTCACCTGGGTAGTAAGACATTTATTAATTTCATAAGTTTATTCACTTCTACCCCAAATATCCTTATATTGATCTTCAAAAAATGAGATTTCTTAGAAACTCAAATCTATATGATAATTTCAAAACACTAATGTAATTCTTATTTATGCTGTGGAATGGCCACAAATTTAGATCAAAAAGCAAGAACTTTTTTACTTGCAAACTTTAAATGCTCTTAATATTAACCCAATAGCTAATTGTTTCAAAAATAGTAACCTTGAAAAAATAGTGACTTTTCTATGATAGCTATAAGCAATATTATCACATTATTGAACTAAATTAGCTTATAGATTTGAAAATATAGTAGACCTTATACAAATCACATTAAAAAATTTTACAAGGTCTTTTTCCTGAGTTTTTAAAAAAATAGCAATAAGTATTCCTGATGTTAAAAAGGATAATATATTAATTATAAACTTGTAAAGTGATTGAATCTTTTATTCAATCTTAAAGCAAAAATAAATCTTAAAATTGGAATTTATTAGACCTAAACTGGTATAAAATTTATTTTAAAACATTATAAATTAATCCCACAATGTTTTTCACATGCAATAAATCCCAATTTCCACAGAACTTCTAAATAACACCTTCCTTGAACTCAATGGTGTTTACAAAAGGAAGGGGTCTGTTGGTTTAACACAGGGAGAATATACTAAATTACACTGATCACAAATGACAAAGTTTATCAAGGCTTTAAGATTTACTCAAATACAATTTTTCTTTGACCACAAATTTGCTATCTTTTTCCTTAACTTATATAAACATATTTTTAGATTTGACAATTTAAATTACATAATTACTCCACATTCTATGTAAGGATTTTGCCAGAATTTAACAACACTGATACCCTTGCCATAAGATTACACTTTCTTTTTTTTCTTTTCCTTTCTTTTTTTTTCCTTTTTTTCCTTTAGGTTTTTGCAAGGCAAATGGAGTTAAGCGGCTTGCCCAAGGCCACACAGCTAGGTAATTACTAAGCATCTGAGGTCGGATTTGAACTCAGGTACTCCTGCCTCCTGAGCCAGTGCTCTATCCACTGTGCCACCTAGGTGCCCTGTCCACTTAGGTGCCCCAAGATTACACTTTCTATTCTATGTTCCCCTGTAAAATTCTCCAAGTGATTTCCCAAAACCAGTTGAAATGAGTTAATTAAGGATTGACTTCATCTTAAGAACCTGAAAAATGGACTGGAGTAGGAGTGTATATTGTCTTAAGCAATGTAAACTAAATACAGAGGGAACAATTTAAACATATTTTCCTGTTCAAATTATCTTCTACTGTATTCTCAATACATTAATTAGTTCACAATTTGTCATATAAACAACCTTAAGTCAAATTCCCTTCAAATATTGACTCTAAAGAGTGTCATTTAGGGGCAGCTAGGTGGTGCAGTGGATAAAGCACTGGCCCTTGGGCAAGCCACTTAACGCCATTTGCCTTGCAAAAAAAAAAGTGTCATTTAACCCATTCATCAGCAATTATATTAATTAAAATTACCAAAATCCGATGACTAAAATTGTTAAATGCTCATCAGATTTCCTAACAGAAAATTCTTGATAAAGATTTATGACCTGATGGTTCTAAAAGTTTTTTTTTTTACAATTATAAGATTTCCTTTGTACTTAACAATCTCATGAAATTCATAAATCAGAAGTCAAAAACTTTGGTTACAATAAGCAATAATAATGCATAAGAGATTTAGTTTTTCTTCATTTCTTCATTATTTGTTGATAGCATTATGGCATCATCTCCCTGATGTGGTTTTCTTCAAAAATGAAGGGCAAACATTATTATAATTATTGTTGTTGCCTCAGAGGGAATAAGGCACTCGGAACCTATAAAGTCCTGTGGGTTTGTATAGCATTCTTATTTATTTATTTTGTTTATTTTTAGGTTTTTTTGCAAGGCAACGGGGTTAAGTGGCTTGCCCAAGGCCACACAGCTAGGTAATTATTAAGTGTCTGAGGTTGGATTTGAACTCAGGTGCTCCTGACTCCAGGGCCGGTGCTCTTATCCACTGCGCCACCTAGCCGCCCTGTATAGCATTCTTATGTGGATCTAACAGGACCAGGCAATGGGGGAAGGAAGTGAGGAGCCTGAACCTAAGGATTGGTGCTCATTCTTGCTATTGCGGAGGAAGAAGTGAAATTCTCCTAGGGGATTGGCATTGTATCAAGCTTCTCATAGGTGGAAGAATTTTCAACTTCCCTGACTTTAGGCTGAGGAGGCTGTTCTGGGTCATTGTAATTTTTTAAATTTAATTTATTTATTTTGAATTTTACAATTTCCCCCCAATTTCGCTTCCCTCCGCTCACCCCCCACAGAAGGCAATCTGTTAGTCTTTACATTGTTTCTATGGTGTACATTGGTCTAAGTTGAATGTGACGAGAGAGAAATCATATCCTTAAGGAAAAATAAAGTATAAGAGATAGCAAAATCACATAATAACAGTTTTTTTTTTAAATCAAAGGTCTTTGGTCTTTGTTGAAACTCCACAATTCTTACTCTGGATACAGATGGTATTCTCCATCCAATTATTATACCCCTGATTATTGCACTGATGGAATTAGCAAGTCCATTAAGATTGATCATCAACGTGGGTCACTATAATTTTAAAATTGTTATTGTAATCTCTGTAAGTGGGTTACATTCTGGAAGGTTCACATTCTGGAAAAAGACACTAGTATTCTAGATAAGGAAATTTAATTCTTTCATCAACAGAGAGTTAATGAATATCCCAAGTCAGACATTAGTGATCCCTTGAGCTGTCTGGTTCCTTCCCTCCCTTGGGAGAACCTAGAGAGCAAGGAAGTGACCTATAGCTTCATACCTGACTGTAGATATATAGGGGAAATTTATTAGAGGCTGCACCCAGTTTTTATTTTTTAAAATATAAGCATTTATTGAATATATAATTATAAAGGATGTTATCTTTATTCATCATTCTAAAAGATGAAATTTCATTTAAAAAACTTAGCAACATTTTCTTATTAACCACGATGACCACTGCTGTTTGTGTGTGTATGTGGACTTGCCTTTCCTTTTCTTCTTCATTAAGGTGCCCCACTTCTCTGGACTCAAGAACTTGTATATTGAATTGAAGTCTTGAGGAGCCTAATAGAATGGTCGGGCTCTTTAGATGTGTTTTCCCTAAAGTCCTGGGAAAATTACTAGAAGGTTAATTTTGGTACCTAATTAGAATCTTTCCCAAAAAAGAGCAGAGACTGGGAAGTGGAAAGATATTCCTTGTACAATGTAGATCACCCATAAAACAGCCATTTATTTTTTCCATAAAAAAATACTAAACACAAAATACAACCTTGAACTGATGGAAAAAATAGCAACAGTAATAATTCATAATTACTGTTATACTTTCCTAGGAGGATGGTACTTAAATTATGAGACATGACCCAATTTGTGAGACTGCTGAATAGGCATTTTACATTTCACTATCTAAGCAATTCCCTCCATGTCTTCTTGAAGCGGGAGAACTCTGGGCAGAGAGAAATATTGTAATCTTTTCTCTTTTTCTGTGTTGAGACAAATATTATACTCCTTTTCTTTTTCTCTATTGTTGCAATTCTTTCCTTACCTAGCAAAAAGACATTGTTAAAACAGTTAATCTTTTAAAATTGTTAAAACTTTCTTATTTCTATAGTGACTATATTAGTTTGGTAATTAATCCTGTCTAAACTAGGAGACTAGTAGTCTACAAGTTATTTTTTAGTTATACATCAGATATATTCCTTAGGCTACAACAGTTAACAATGACCCTAACTCCCAGTTAAGCTGATGCCTTAAGCTAAGGTACTATAAATTCTTTTTTTTTTCAAGGCAATGGAGTTAAGTGGCTTGCCCAAGGCCACAGCTAGGTAATTATTAAGTGTCTGAGGTCGGATTTGAACCCAGGGACTCCTGACTCCAGGGCCGGTGCTCTATCTACTGTACCACCTAGCTGCCTCCTAAATTCTTAACTCTGATTGAAGAATTTAAGTTTAATGTATAATTTTAGCTTCTCCAGACGTGCAGAAACACAACTTTATGTTATGCATTAAGCAATTCCTTAGTCTCTCCCAGTGCCACACTAACCCCTCCCCTAATTCCTCCCCACACGGGTTATAGTCCCTATGACAGTTCTGCTCGCCTTCTTCAAACTGCTGATCTTAGTTGACTTTAGCTAATCAGTTTGGCTGTTTATCTACAGCTGCATTTATATCTCTTCTCCTTTCCCCATATTTAGCTAGGTTCTCACCAACCCAGCTTGCTACTGTTTCTTTTTTTTGTTTAAATTTACTATTTTCTTTTAAAAAGCCACTTTTTTTACCTTGCTAAAGAATTCAATGGGTGGCGGCTAGAAGGCGTAGTGGGGCGGCTAGGTGGCGTAGTGGATAAAGCACCAGACTTGGAGTCAGGAGTCCCTGGGTTCAAGTCCGGTCTCAAACACTTAGTAATTACCTAGCTGTGTGGCCTTGGGCAAGCCACTTAACCCCATATACCTTGCAAAAACAAAAGCAAAAAATTCAATGAATTAACTTGTAACTTTTTGCAGTAACCTGTGAATTAAAATTTATGCCTTTTCTTATCCTTCTGAGTCAGAGAAACTCTGTGATTTCTTCACATATTAAAAAAAGAACCACTTTCCCATCTCCCCTCCCTGAGTCATTCTCTGGAACTGGGTGCATTCTGACAAACCAGACCAAGACTTGGGTTTATCCTCCTGTCAGAAGCTGTCTTTTCCTTCAAGATTAGAATAGATGTAGAAAGGGCATTTCCTACAGACTGAGGACCCAGAATCTTCAGATCTCTTCGACTCACAAGAGGACCTCCAAGGTTTGAAAAAGTCATTTCAGGACTAGTACCCAGGATCAGGCAAAGCAAACAGATAAACAAAACTAAAACAAAGCCGGACTCTGAGATCCAGTCTCAAGTTTGCTCCGACAGGATATATGCTTTGGCATCAACTTCCTCATAGCTTCCATACACCCAAGATGGGGTAAGGGCATAAGATGCCTCCTAAAATGCTCCAGGGGGAAAATTCAACTACTTGAAAAAGAAACCTATAGAAAGAGAAGTGGAAGAGGGTGAATCACTTTTTTCCATTCTTTTTTAAAAATGCACTAAAATCTAGTGTTTCTAATTAAGAAATCATTTCTAAAATATATAGAGAACTGAGTCGAATTTATAAGAATAAAAATAATTCCCCAAATGATAAATAATTAAAGGATATGAATAGACAGATTTCAGATGAAGTAATTAAAGCTATCTCTAATCACATGAAAAAATGCTCCAAATCGTTATTGATTAGAGGAAATGCAAATTAAAACAACTCTGAGGTACCACTTCATACCTCTAAGGTTGGCTAAAATGACAAAAAAGAAAAATGATCAATGTTGGAGAGGATGTAGGAAAACTGGAACACTAATGAATTGTTGGTGAAATTGTGAACTGATCCAACCCTTCTGGAGAGCAATTTGGAACTATGACAAAAGGGCAATAAAACTGTGCATACCTTTTCATCCAGCAATACCACTATTCAGTCCATATCCCAAAGAGATCACAAAGAAGTGGAAAAGTTCCACATGCACAAAAATATTTATGGCAACTCTTTTTGTAGTGACAAAGAAGTGGAAATTGAGGGGATGTTCATCAACAGGAGAATGGTTGAACAAGTTGTGGCATATAAATATAATGGAATTGATGCAGGGAAAAGATGTAGAGAATTATGAAAGTAGCAGAAACAAAACCTGTAATCTTAAATGTTATTAAATCTTGTTAAATAGGTGGAGATTCCCCACTCTTCCAGTCCCATGGTGGGGGGGGGGAGAGAATTTACCTTTTGCCCTCTGGGGGAGAGAATTTACCTTTCGCCCTCTGGATAAGGGGCAAGACCATAAAAGTCTGGGTTGGACCTCTGCTCAACTCTCTGGCCCAGTCACAACTCTGCTTGATTGTTCTTTTATCTCTGTCTCTCTCTTTATCTATCACTTTCTTTTGTTTTGTAACATCTTTTAATAAATCTCTACTTCTTCCACACCTGCATTCTGGGTCTGAATTGTGATTCTTCATAGGCAAATAATCGAACTCAAGTGGCAACAGAATACTATTGTTCTATAAGAAATGAGTGGGAAGACTTCAGAAAAACCTGGAAGGGCTTGCCTGAACTGATGCTGAGTGAAGTGAGCAGAACCCAGAGAACATCATAAACATTAACAACATTATGAGATGACCAGCTATAGTGGGCATATCTCCACTCAGCAATTCAGTGATCAAGGTGAATCCTGAGAGACCTGTTATGGAAAGAGCTATCCATATCCAGAGAAAGAATTATGGAGTCTGAATGCATACTACTATGCAGCATGTTCACTTTTAATAACTTCTTTTATGTTTTTGTCATGGTTTCCACCCCCCTTAGTTCTGATTCCTCTTTTATAACATGACTTATATAGAAATAATGTTAAACACAATTGGATCTGTATAACCTATCTTGGATTGCTATGGGAAGGGGGATAGGGTAGGGAGGGTGGTAGAAAAATGTGGAACTCCAAAAACTTGCAAAAGGATGAATGTTGAAGACTCTTTTTTTAATAGAAAAAATTAAATTAAAAAACAAAGATGCACTAAATCCTATTAAATGGCCAAAAGAGAATTGTTTGGTCATTTCAAAACATAAGTCCTTCAGCATTGTGCCACTCTTGTCCATGTGTCTCTGAAGTTTCCTGGGGAGAGCCCAAGTATGTGCTCACTAGAATAGCCACCACAGGCTAGTTCCCACTGTAGAAGGTGAAGGTTGATTCAAAGCAGTTTGATAGTTCATGGTTGGGAATGGGGATGAAACAAGATATACATATATGTGAAAGTTTATGAAAGAATATTTATTTAGCCATAGCAGAGATCAGATATTCAGAGAGGATATCACATTGTTCCAGCTGAGGATAGTTTCCCTAACTTTGTAGTTATGATAGTTTTGCAGTCAAGAAATCTGAAGCTAGAGCAGGAAAATCTTCATACCCTGGTTTGTTTCATTTATTTATTTATGTTATTTAGTCATCCAGTTATTTATTATTTATTTATTCAGTCATTTATTCATTATCTATTTTTCTTCCATTCATTTATCATCCATTCATTCATTTAATTGTTTGTTTGTCTATTTATTTATTTATTTTTGTGCTTAGTCCACCAGGAAGCTATATTAAGAGTCCAAGTCTTATTTTCCTGATCCAATTAAATCTTGAGGATAATTTTGATGATCTTTAAAGGAAATACTGACTTAGAATATGTCAGGACTCTCCTACCACAAACCATGCATGCTCCAAAGGGTGCTGACTTCATTGCATTTTTAAAAATGCAAATTTTGCAAACGACTCCTTTAAATCAAACTCTTCCTTTAATGCTAAAGTACAAAATAATATTTTCAAGGGGTGGCTAGGTGGCACAGTGGGTAGAGCACCAGCCCTGGAGTCAGGAGTAACTGAGTTCAAATCCAGCCTCAGACACTTAATAATTACCTAGCTGTGTGGCCTTGGGCAAGCCACTTAGCCCCATTGCCTAGCAGAAACCTAAAAAAAAATAATATTTTCAGTTTTATCTCCTTGACTAAAAAAAAGTATCTTTCTAAAGGACCATTTTCTGCAATCCTGTTTGCTATTAGGGCTTAGTGATAAAATTCAAGGACTGATGACATCCTTTAAAAACTTAAATTTTAACTTTTTTGCCTTTCTTTTCCACACCAACTAGAGTAATTGGATTATTTATTACAAGTAGAGTCATGAAAAAACAAAGTGTCCAGAAAGTAAAAAAGAAAGAAAATATTTAGTTGATTTTTTTTTTCTGACCTGGCTGTAGCTGGCTGGAGTCCCCAGGCAGAAGCTGGAACCTTCTAGGAGTAAAAAAAGTGCACACAACTCATCTGACTTCAGCAGGGATTGTACTTCACTAAACAGAAGTATCCCCAGGGAAGTCAAGACAGAGTTCCAGAGTCTGGAAGAGGATCATAGGGAAGCCTTAGATTACAGAGTGACCAAACCACTAGATGAGAACTTCTTCCTTCACATATTTTATAGAGGGGGGAAATAAAGCAGCAGGAGCCATAGTGATACTTATACAACTGGGGAGGAAGAGGCAGCGAAGGCTGACTGTAGAAGTTGAGAAAACCACTCCCATCCTTACTTCCACAGTGAATTCTAAAAACAGAAAACCAAGAGGAAGGAACTTATGACCTGTCTCTTATAGAGACAGTGAACTCTAAAAACAGAAAACCAAGAGGAAGGAACTTATGACCAGTCTCTTATAGAGACAGTGAACTCTAAAAACAGAAAACCAAGAGGAAGGAACTTATGACCAGTCTCTTATAGAAAGACCTGACAACTAATGGTCTATAAATTTCAAAGAATGTTAAGCTGGAAGAGATTTGAGAGATCTTCTAATTTAATCTTTTTTTTTTTTGCAAGGCAATGACGTTAAATGACTTACCCAAGGCCATGCAGCTAGGCAATTATTATCTGAGGTCACTTTGAACTCAGGTCCTCCTGACTGCAGGGCCAGTGCTCCATCCATTGAGCCACTAATTTAATCTTTAAAAAAAACTTATTTAATGTGTAATTTTCTCATAATTACATGTAAAAACAATTTCAACATTTTTTTCAAATTTTGAGTTTCAAATTATCTTCCTACCAGGCAAGCAATTTGACACAGATTATACATGTGTAATCATGCAAAAGACATGCAAGTCAATCTGTGAAAGAAAATATAGACAAAAAAAACCTCAAGAAAAAAAAAGAAAAAGTATCTTTGATCTGCACTCAGGTTCTACCAGTTCTTTCTCTGGAGATGGACAGCACCTTTTATCATAAGTCTTATAGAATTATCTTGGAGCTGCATCATCATATTGCTGAGAAGAGCTAAATTATTTATAGTAGATCATCATACAATATGGCTGTTACTATGAAAAATGTTCTCCTGGTTCTGCTCATTTCATCTTGTATTAGTTTATCTAAGTCTTTCAAGGTTTTTCTGGAAGCATCCTGCTCATCATTTCTTTTTTTTTTTTTTTTCAAGGCAAATGGAGTTAAGTGGCTTGCCCAAGACCACACAGCTAGGTAATTATTAAGTGTCTGAGGCCAGATTTGAACTCAGGTACTCCTGACTCCAGGGCCGGTGCTTTATCCACTGTGCCACCTAGGTGCCCCATTCATCATTTCTTAAAGCACAATAGCATTCCATCATAATCATATATACAACAACTACTTCAACCATTTTCCAATTGATGGACATCTCTCAATTTCCAATTCTTTACCACCACTAAAACAGCAGTTATAAATACTTTTGTCTTTTTTCTTTTGGTGTTTTTATATCTTTGAGATATAGACTTAGAAGTGGTATTTCTTAGTCAAATGGTTTTGTAGCCCTTTGGGCATAGTTCCAAACTGTTCTCCAGGTTGGTTGGATTAGTATTCACTTTCACCAATAATACATTAGTGTTTTAATTTTCCCACATCCCCTCCAAAATTTGTCATTTTCCTTTTTTGTCATATTAGCCAATCTGTGAAGTAGTAACTCAGAGTGGTTTTAATTTACATTATCAATAATTATTTGGAACATTTTCCCCAATATAACTATAGATAACTTTGATTACTTTGTCAGAAAACTGCTTGTTCATATCCTTTGACCATTCTATGAATTTGACTCTTTGAGAAATGAAGTGTTTATCAAAGAAACTCACCATGAATTTTTTTCCCCACAGTACTGATTACTAGTTATGCATGTCTTCCAATCCTATTTGCCTCCTATCTGTCCTACTCTCTTTCTCTGCTTTTACCTTGGCCATTCTCAACTGTTTTGCTTCTGATTACTTCCTTCCCCCAAACTGTCTTCTTGTCTATCAACTCTACCATTGCCATATTCCATTCTACATCTCCCAAATTTCCCCTTCTCTCAGTCCATTCCTCTTTCTCATATCTTTATTTTATTTTTTTAGATAATCATACCATCACATTCAATTCAAACCTTTGATTTCTGTCTATGTATACTCCTAATTGCCCTAATAAGGAGGAAAGATTTTAGGAGATATAAACATAATTTTTTCCCATATAGGAATTAAGTTTCTTTGAATCATGTAGAATTTTTCTTTTCTGTTTAATTTTTTTATGCTTCTTTTGCATCTTGCATTTAAAAGTCAATTTTTCTATTCAGCTCTGGTCTTTTCATCAGGAATGTGTGAAAGTCCTTTATTTCATTGAATATCCATTTTTTCCTTGAATGATTATAGTCAGTTTTTCTGGGTAGGTGATTTCTTGGTTGTAATCCCAACTCTTTTGCCCTCTGCAATATCATATTCCAAGCCCTCCAGTTATCTACTGTAGAAGGTGCCAAATTCTGTGTAATCCTGACTGTAGCCTCTCAATGTTTGAATTATTTCTTTTTTTTGCTGCTTTTAATATTTTCTCCTTGATATGGGAAGTCTATAATTTTCCTGAGAGTTTTCATTTTGGGCTCTTTTTTTAGGAAGTGATTAGTGGATTCATTCAATTTCTATTTTACCCTCTGGTTCTAGAATATCAAGATAGTTTTCCTGATACTATATTGAAAGACGATGTCTAGAGTTTTTTTTTAATGACTTTCAAGTAGTGCAATAATTCTTAAATTATCTCTCCTGAATCTATGATCTAGATCAGTTGTTTTTGCCAATGAGATATTTCACATTTTCTCCTATTTTTCTCATTTTTTTTTTTATTTTGTTAGATTGTTTCTTGATGTCTCATTAAAGCTTCTACTTGCCTATTTCTAACTTTTAGGGCATTCTTCAGGGAGATTTTTTGTTGTTTTTTTTTTTTTTTTTTTTTTTAGTTTGGTCAATTCTGCTTTTCAAGGCATTCTTCTCTTCACTGGATTTTTTTGGTGCCTCTTCTATCATTTGGCCTATTCTTTTTTTTTTTTAAGATTTTCATTCATTACTCTATTTTCTCTTCCCAATTATTTTTCTACCTCTTTTACTTGATTTTTAAAATATTTTTATATTTTTCTTTGAGGCTTTGGATTGCAGGAATTTTTACTTTGTTGTCTTCTGTGTGTGTGTTTTGATCTTCCTTATTATCATAGTAGCTATCTGTGGTCAGAATTTTTCTATTGTTTGTTCATTTTCCAGGTTATTTCTTGACTTTTAACTCTATGCTAAAGTGGGTTTTTGTTTCCCAAGTGGAGGAGGCACTGTCCCAAGCTTCAGGATTTTTGTGCAGCTGCTTTCAGAGGTAATTCTGGGGACCTGTAAGTTTTTGCCTCTTCTAAGGTGTTAAGATCTAGGGAGAACTGTGTTTATTTCTTTTCTGTACTGTGCACTGGTTTGTGAGAGACTACAAGTAGTCTTTTGAACACTGGAATTTTTACCAGGGTCTCTGCTCCCTTATGGTCACAAACTCTGTTATGCTAGTGCTCCTCCTCACACTCTGGGACTGAGACATCCAGGATAGAGACCCAGATCCAAATATTGGCAAAGCAACAGAGTCCTACTCCTGTTGCTAGCAAAGGAATTCCTTGTAAATCTCCTTCTGATCTGTTGTTAGATCCCCTTACCATCTGTGGACTGAGAGATTAGGAAACTACCATTGCTCCATTGATTGAGTCACTCTGGGCTCTGCTCCTGGTTTGTTGAAGTTGGGTCTGTGTTTGGCATGGCCTATACTGTGTTGTGCTCCTCTGTCACCCTGGTGCAACAGACTTTTTCCTTGCTGACCTTCTAAGTTTTCTTGGACTGGAAAAAATTCATTTCATCTTTTTGTGGGTTCTGCTGCTTTAGAATTTCTTTAGGATTATTATTTAAAGGTATTTGGAGGAGCTTGGGAGAGAACTCAGTTAAGTCTCTGTCTTTACTCCTCAATCTAGGCTCTACCTCTTTCATCTAATTTTATCTTGCCTTATTGAAAGGATGAGTAATATGTGTTCTCTAAGCAGGGGTGTGCTCATGTATGTTTTGTAATATTCTGTCTAGAAAATTTTTTTTTTTTAGCAGGCCATTCTTTTAAGTTTAAGCTGGGAAATTTTCATATTCTCCATCACTATCTTAAGTCTAGACCAGAGGTATCAACATTTGACCTGCAGGGCCATTATGGAGTCCATCTTGAACCAGATTAAAAGGTAATTAGGTGGCAGCCAGGTGGTGGCTAGGTGGATAAAGCACTGGCCCTGGAGTCAGGAGTACCTGGGTTCAAATCCAGTCTCAGACACCTAGCTGTGTGGCCTTGGACAAGCCACTTAACCCCCATCTGCCTTGCAAAAACCTAACAAAAAAAAAGGTAATTGGAAATAGTTAACAAAATAAATAAAAATACAATAAAATATAAATACCATAGTATTTTTAAAATTAAATCAATAATTGACCTGCAGGGAGCTTTGTCTATAGATTAGTGATCTAGTTCTTTTTTGAGTTTATTCACCACTATAGTAGACAAATAATTAAACAATAAATCAAACCCTGATTTGTAAAATTATCTGTTTCTGAGATATAAATGCTCGTTCTGAAAATTTAACCAAGTTGGGAAGACTTGGTATGGTCCAGGGATGCAGTGGAGGACCTTGGTGTGGTTTGATGTTTGACCCAAGCTCTATGTGCTTCACAATGCCTGCTTCAGGAACCTCCATGGACATTGGAACAAATTATTTTTATCACCTTTTCCACCCTGGGAAGTCTTCATATGCTTGGGGTAGACATAACCTAATTCATTGACAGGTTTGAGGCTCATCTTCTGTATGTGCTATGGTTTCTTGGAGCCACAGGTGAGAATGGACAGGTAGACACCAAAGATGCATGAACAGAACTGAAAAAAGGCTCAGCAAATCCTCACACCAGAAGCGCTAATCCTTCTTGAATATTTTATACCTCACAACTTGCTCAATATCCTATAATGGGTTAATAGTAGAGCAAATAAGGAAATTGAGATTAAATTTTTAGCAGAGCTAATATCCACTTTACAATTTTTTGCAGACACATCTCTGATGATATATTATTTTTCAGATTACATTTATGTTTCTAAATCTCTTTTGAATGCAGTAGGATATTGCTATTAGTTATTAATCTATGTCCCTGGGGAAAAATTATTTTATTTTTTTCTGGTATTTTTTCCTTCTTTAAAAAGGCTTTACTGAGGCTTTTTAACATTATTCGTTAGCTAATATTTTCTGCTTCATGCTACCACCATTGACACCCCTACCCCCTTTTTGTTTTCCCCTCAAGGGAAAAGGCAGTTATTTGACAAGTTTCCAACACTCCACATCCATAGTCTTCCACCTTTTTAGTAAAAAGGGGGAGAAAGTTCATCATTTGGTCTTGGGGCTGGGATTGGTCAGTTAAGTAGAATTCATCTGCCTTTTAGAATTATTTTACTTTACATTGTGAATATCCCTATCAAATTTGCTTTAGGGGCGGCTAGGTGGAGCAGTGGATAGAGCATTGGCCCTGGAGTCAGGAGTACCTGAGTTCAAATCCGGCCTCAGACACCCCATTTGCCTTGCAAAAAAAATTTGCTTTAGACATTTATGTGTGCCAGGGGTCAGATTCAACTATCATTTTTTTGGGGGGGGGGCTTTTGCAAGGAAATGGTTTTAGGTGACTTGCCCAAGTTCACACAACTAAGGAAGCATAGTCTTTGAGGTTGGATTTGAACTCAGGTCCTCCTGACTCCAAGGTTGATGCTCTATTTACTGTGCCATACAGTTGCCCCCTCCACTATCATTTTAAAGCAGCTGACTCCATTGTCTAAATATTCAGTCATCTCTCTCCTGAGCTCATCTTGTATTTCCAAGTTCAAAATGTCCAGAATAGGGATCCTTGGGTACTGATTAAAGTCCCCCCCCCCCCCCCCCCCCCCCCCCCGCCACTTCACCCCCACCTGCCTTCATTTCCATTCAAGTTTAACAGCATTCTTCTGGTTGATCCATTTTGCATGTTAGGTGTCAGCCTTGGTTTTCATTTTCATTCCTTCTAATTCCAATTAACTGCAAGATCTTGTTGACCCCATTTCATCAATATTCCTCACATTTCCTTTCCTTCTCAAAACTTCATCACCTTTCACCTAGACTATTGCAATAACAATAGATCTCCTTGTATCTATTTTTTTCTGTTCTCCAATCTATCTTGCACAGAGCTACCAGACCGGTAGACCTTAAATTATTTGTGTGACTATGTGACTCCTTTGCTCAAGAAGCTTTAGTAGATCTCTTCCACCTTTAAAATAAAATACAAATGGTTCTGTTTGGCATTGAGGCTCCTTCACAATTTGGTTCCAGTCTCTCTTTCTGGGATGATTACAAAGTAAATTAGATTATAGTTCACTTGTTGGAACTGGAAGAGGCCTCAGAGGTTATCTAGTTCAACCCCCTTATTTTATAGATGTGGAAACTGGACAGATTGCTCAATTCTATACAGATGGCAAACCCTAAGGTAGGATTTGATTCCAATGGTTTTGACTTTGGAGTCCTCCCTGAGACACTGTTTCAAAGCTAGCTAAACTATGATTATTCATTTAATAACGGTTTATGGCAACTATAAGATGGAGTTTAGATATTTTTGGACTACTATATGGTGTGTAATAGAGGAAAATGCCAAGTGTTTCCGTCTGCCTTTACTCCACCATCTTGGCTCTACCCCCCAATTGACTACTAATCTAAAGTGTCTGTAGCCTCTTTCTTCTTAGATAACAATAAAGTGTTAGGCACTGTGCTAAGCTTTGGGGCTACAGTCTCCTGTCCTATAGAAACTTTTATTCTAATGGGGGAAGACAATACCTGAAAGGGAGCTTAAAAAGGTACCTAAAATACACAGATAGGTAATATGGCTGGAGGTACCTGGGAAGTCCTGAGGAGACCTGGAACCCAGCAAGAACTAGTTAAATTTGACCTATGATGATCCTAGAAAGCTAGGTGGTGGAGTGGACAGAGAATGGGCCTGGAGTCAGAAAGACCTGAATTCAAATTCAGCCTCAGACACTATCTGTGCAACCTTAGGCAATCTCTTAACTTGTTCCATGCCTCAGTTTCCACATCTGTAAAATGGGACTAATAATGACAACTACTTCTCCAGGGGTTGTTTTGAGGGTCAAAGGAGATATTTATAAAACACATAGTCCAATGTCTGACCCATAGTAGGTACTGCTGAAATTCTTATTCCCTTCTCTTTTCTATTAAAGGGAAAATGGTTCCAGAGGAGGAGCCCAATGTTCCATGGAGGAAGGAACAGAGGTCATGGTCTGAATGGAGATGACATAGGACTTCTGAGGAGGCTTGGAAGTGAGCCAAAGTTGGCCTAATAAACCTCAGTGATGTTCCCTAGGACAGAGTCCAATTTTCTGATGAGGAGAAGATTCAGGCGATGGTCCACACATAAAACTTCCCACAGTTAAAGCAGCTTAGAAGTAGAAGGGACACCCTTGGGGATTATTTTGTCCTCATCACTGCAGGTCTTCAAGTGAAGGCTTTCGTTGTGGTATCCTGACCCTTGGGATGTGACTATTCCCACTATCTCTCTCTCTCTCTCTCTCTCTCTCTCTCTCTCTCTCTCTCTCTCTATCTATCTATCTATCTCTCTTTAGGTTTTGGCAAGGCAATGGGGTTAAGTGGCTTGCTCAAGGCCACACAGCTAGGCAATTATCAAGTGTCTGAGGTCAGATTTGAACTCAGCTACTCCTGACTCTGGGGCGGTGCTCTATCCACTGGGCCACTTAGCCTCCCCCTCCCACTATTTCTTGATGTTCCTGGAAGTAGACCCAGACCCTCCTGTGGTGTGGAGAAGAGGACTGTGGTAGCTTAGGAATAAATCAAGACAATACCAAGTGTTCCTGTCTGAGAATGCTTTGCCCATTCCTTGGCTTCTAGGATAAAGGACCTTATTTAGCTTGTTTTGGAGGTGTCTTCTTTCTTGTGAGGGCTATTTTCCTGTATGTCCCAAGCTTCTGCTAATTTGAACTGGTTCATAGCACATGGGTGATACTGCAGTTGATGGACTGACTTAAAAGGCAATGAAAAAGAACATGGGATTTGAAATAAGTTCTAGCTTCAGAGTCTGACTTCAGTCCTGTTCAGTATTTTCTGCTTGGTGACTTCAAACAAGTCTCTTCCCCTTGGTAAGCCTCAGTTTACTATTCTGTAAAAGGAAAACTGTTGAAACAGATTATTTCTATGGTCATTTCTAGTTCTGAATCTTATGACTTGGACTTTGGATCATTTTTTTTCCCCAAAGACTATATCTTTGATCTAGAAAATGGGGCAGCCTTGATGAGCAACCTTCCTTTTAAGTTAGCAAAGGATTTCTGAGCTGAGTGTGTGTGTGTGTGTGTGTGTGTGTGTGTGTGCATTTCAGGACTCACACCTCTGCAGAGAAGGCACTTTAATTGTTGGCCTCTGTTTCTAATCTTGAAGGCAGCACCATTTTTACTGGAAAGCTCACCACTGGCCCTTCCTGTGAAGGCTTAAATAGGTGTGGTTTATGCCTGTGGTTTCTACAAGCTACACTAAGCACTAATTCAAACTTCTGGTTCCAGCTGATTTATGAGAAATAATCCCCTCCCCCTACAAACAGCTGATCTCTGTGTTTCACTTCCTACATAAGCACGCAACTTGAGAAACCTCCAAAAAGATTTCAATGTTCAAAATACCAGTCACACAAAAACCAGAGGAGCATTTATCTTTATTTGCCATTGATGTCAACAGGAAATTGGGTTCCTTGCTCAATCAGTCAATAAGTATTTATTAAGCACCTACTATCTTCCAGGTACATTTGTGAACTGCTAGGGATAAAAAAAGGCAAAAGATAGTGTCTGCTCTCTAGGAGTTTGCAATCTAAAGGGAGAGACAGCAAATAAATACACTGTTCACAAAATGAACTCTATACAGGATAAATAGGAAACATTTACCAGAAAGAAGGCACCAGAGTTAAGAGGGGTTATGAAAGGTTTCCTGTTAAAAGATGAGATTTTAGTTGATATGGATTAAATGGGACCTTATTTTTATCATCTTTCAAAGACTATTCATATGGGACACATTTTGGAAACTCATCATTTTGGAGGAAGCTAGGAGTTTGCTCTCATGAGGTACCTTTTTTTAAAGTATGTACAAAAATATATTACAGTTTTGAAAAAAAGCATTTTTCACTTTCAACTAGGGAAATATTAATTTCAGAGTGTAAGTCACAGAGGTATTGGTAATTTGGCTTAGAACAGGGAACTATTTTTCCTCTTTGTGTCTCCATCACAGGGTCTTGCACATTTAACAATTTTTTTGGTTTCAGACCTAGAACTTCATCAATATAGGGAAGTCTCAGTATGAAAATTTTCTCTACCAATTCAAGTTGGCAACCCACTCCTAGTTTATAATCTCTTTTAATTTGATTTTTAACTTATCTTTATTTTTAAATTTATTACCTTGTTTTCCCCAGTTACATGAAAAAACAATTTTTAGCATTCATTTTAAAGCTTTAAGTTTCAAATTCTTTCCCTTCCTTTACTTCTCACCTCCCCCATGAGAAATCAAGGAATTTAATATAGGTTATAAATATGTATTCATGTAAAGCATTACCATAATCATGTTGTGAAAGAAAATATAGCCTCCCCCCCCAAAGAAACCTAAAGAAAAATAAAGTAAAAAAAAAAGTATGCTTCATTCTGTATTCAGACACCATCAATTCTTTCTCTGGGGATGGATAGCACTCTTCATCATAAGACCAGAGTTATCTTGGGTCACAGCATTGCTGAGAAAAGTTAATCCATTCACAGCTGATCATGCTACAGCATTGCTATTACTTTGGATTTAGTACATTTCACTTTGCATCAGATCCTATAAGTCTTTTCAGGTTTTTCCGAGAGCATCCTGCTCATCATTTCTTATAGCAGAATAGCATTCCATCATGATCACATACCACAATTTGTTCATCTGTTCCCCAACTGATGGCCATCTTCTCAATTTCTAATTCCTTGCCACCAGAAAAGAGTTGCCACAAATATCCTTGTCCTTTTCCTTTTTTATTTTTCCATTTCTTTTGGAATACAATTCTAGTAGTGTCATTCCTAGATCAAAGGGTATAATTGGTTTTATAGCCCTTTGGGCATAATTCCAAATCTATAGTTTATAATCTTAGAGAATTACCTGCAACACTGAAAGGTTGTGGGTGATTTCCCTGTCAACTTACAGCTAGGCTCTGTCAAAGAGACCAGAGATCCATTCCCAGAGCCATGGTCATGTTGCTTCTCTTGCATATGGTTGATGCTTAATGTTTGTTGAGTGAATATATAAGTATATATACTTTGTATATATATATATGAACATAAATACATATATAATAGAAGAAGAAATCATTATACTTGTGGTCTAGTTAAAGCTAGATGTTTATCTCAGTCCTTTGCCTTCATTAAAATTTATACAGGTTTTATTTCCTATCAGGCACTTGTTTACACAGGGCATATAGTAGGAATTTAATAAGTTCTTGTTGACTGACATCTAATCTTGCTTCTCCAACTGCTTTTTTTTAAAACTACATGATGTATTTGCATACTTTTATAAACAAGACAAATTAGAACAGAAAATGCATTCAGAATTTAACCTGATTAAATATTTAGTTCAGTCCTGAGCATTTGATATTTAATATAGCATAGATAAAGCAATAGCAGGGAAAAAAATTTTAAAAACTGATTTGTAGTCTAAAAAATTCAGCTAACTTTTGTTCATTTGATGAATAATAATAATAATAATAATAATAATAATAATAATAATAATAATAATATTGTTCTTATACCTGTTATACTTAGATTCTGATATGCAAAACTGTAATACCATACTGATAACTGAAACATGAGATCCAACTGCTTTTCAGACATCCTTCATTGTATGTCCAGTAGATATCTTAAACTCCACATGTCAAAATTTTAACTAATAATCTTTCTTCTTTAACAATCCTCCTCACTTCTGCTTCTCATTCCTGTTGAGGATAATACCATCCTTCCAGTCCCTAAAACTCCAAGTAGGTGTCATCCTCAACTCCTTACCATTGTTCATTTTTTCAAAACTAATTTGCCAAGACCTGTCAATTATGTCTTTGTCATATCTCTAGAGTAAGCCCCCTTCTCTTCTTCAAAGCTGTCATCACCCAAGTGCAGATCCTTATCACCTCATTCCCAAACTATTGCAATAGCTCCTGTTGGTGGGTTTGCCTGCCTCAAATCTCTCTGCATTACATTGGGTCTTCCTTTCAGTCACCAAAGTGATGTATGGGTTTGACCATATCACTCTATCCTCACCCTCCAGTGACTCTCTAATAGCCTCCAGGATCAAATACAAAATTCTCTGTTTGGTGTTCAAAGACGTCGTTTATAACCTGTACCTCTCCTACCTTTCACATTACTTTGGTTCTTAATCCAGTGACATTGAACTTGCTGTTCTTGAAAAAAGACATATCTCTTCTGTATATTTTCACTAGCTGTCTGCCAGGCTTGGAATGTTTTCCTTTCCTGAGCTCTTTTAATTCTAGTATTTTCCCTTTGTGACTCATTTCTGATTTATCCTTTATATGGTTTTTTGATACATATTTGTTTGTTTATTGTCTCCTCCATTGGATTATGAACTCCTTGAGATCAGGTACTGTTTTTTACATTTTAAAAAATGTCTATTGTTTAATACAGTACTCAATAGGTACTTAAAATATTAATAATAAAATATAATAATATTTCAACAATAATAATAAATTGACATTTACATATAGGTCCTGATTATTCTTATGGCTTTGCGGTATTAGATCTTATGTTTCAGTAGTAAAAATTCTTTAGGTACGTGATCTCATAAGATCTTCATTACAAGCATGAAGTTAGATAGTAAAGCAACTATTATCCTGATACATAGTTATCAAAATATTTTTAAAAACAACACTGGGTGATACATTGGAATCAAAAAGATACGAGTTCAAATTTAAAGCTACTATTATTTCTATTTTACAGATGGGAATAATGGTTAAGTTACAGATCAGGATAATTAATTCAGCTAGTAAGAGACTAAGATCACATTTGATCTCTGATCTTCCTGATGCAATAATAAAAGGTAACTGGAAAGGACTTGAGAGATCAAAGCTGGGAGGAGGAACCATCTAGAGAGGTCCTGAGGCTTTCTATTTCCTTATAAAATGAGTGAGGAAAATAACATTTACCTTTCTCAGTGGGAGTTAGAAAATGAATGGGCTGGTCATCAAATGGGGAATATTATGGTACATGAATACTATGGAATATTACTGTTCTATAAGAAACCATAAATGGTAAGATTCTAGAGAAGCATGGAATGAATTACAGGATCTGATGGTGAGTGAAGGGAGTGGAGTCAAGAGAACAATGTATACATTAACAAAAACATTGTGAGATGATCAATCTTAATGGAAGCAGCTCCTCTTAGCTGTTCAGAGAACTAGGACAACCGTGTTAGATTGGCTTTGGACAATGTTATTCCCATCCAGAAGAAGAAAAACCAAACCAAACCCAAAAAACCCCTTCAGAATCTTATGAACATTTTATAAAAAATATCTCTTATGTATCTCTTTCCCTTAATCCTAATTCCTCATACCGAAAATGACTAATGTAAAAACATGTTTATCAAAAATATGTATGTCCAATGCTAACCTGACTGCCACTAAGGGGAGGGAGGGTGGAAGGAAATTTAGTAAATTAAAAATATACATGTGCAAATGGTTGAAAAAAAATATTCTACTCAAAAAATTAATGGGAAAAGCTTTCAGATTCACATAAAGGAGGGAGATAATATCATTCCCATTGAACAGGAGAAGCTTGGACCATCCTAGTTGAAGTGGAAGTGTGAGTATCTGTTCCAAGAACTGAAGAGAATGCTATACCTTGCCTCCTTTTTTTTCTCTCTCCAAGAACCTGGGGGAAAAGAATTTCCACATCTCTCCTCCCTGTGCTCCTTTCAGACCCATTCCTTCCTCCCCCTCATCCTAAATGCCTGTCATTCCATACCTGCACACACTGAAAACCCTTAGTAAAAACCTCTCTAACTAGACTGCTTTTTACTTCTCATACTTCTCCAATCTGTTTCCCTGCTTCATCCAATACTCCATCCTGACCTGTTTTCTTATCTATACTACTCTATAACCATTTTCCTCTGCCTGCCTACTCTGACCAGACTGGCCCTCAGTGGGTGATTATGTAGTATAAATTTATGGGTTCTGGGAAGGTCCTCTCCTAAACAAACAAAATTAATTCTTTTCTGACTTGTCTCCCTCCATGATCCCCCTTCTTCTTTCACCTTGGAGTACAGAAGGGTCATAGGTTTAGAATCAGCAGACACTTCGGAAGTCATTTAGTTATCTACCTCATTTTACAGATGAGAAAAGTAAGGTGCAGACAAGTTAAATCCTGTGAACCCCCAAATTAGAACTTTAAAAACAGAGTTAAAATAACACAACTGAAAAATATGGGTTAGACATAAAGTTCTATTCTCTGGGATTTACTGACAAAAACTTATAGGTAGAGACCATCTAAAATGGTTACAAAGGAAGCTGAGGGAGACACAAGCATATTTATCCAAAAGAAAAGAATAGGGGAAAATCATTAACCACCCTTAGTAACTTGAACATAGAAATTGTACAATCACTACTGAAATCAGTTCTACAAAGATTATCATCTTTATATCTCTTCCTGAATTATTCTTTTGTCTCTTCCTGGCAGGATGGTCTCCTTGCATCCTGAGAAACCTTTGGAGCCTTAATTTTTAACTAGTGAGGCAAGGTGATCTAATATGAAGATTAGGATTCTCTAAAGGTAATTAATCTTCTATCACAATATAGTTATGAGAAATTATTGTTGCTTTCACAATATCATGGCCAAAGTCAGACAGGTAGGAAACAATGGAGCCAGAATTTGAATGCAAGTCTTCTCACTCCAAAGCCAGGATCCTTTTCCCTGTAAGTATAAAGTGGGATTAGACCTGAAAATATGTAAACCTAATCTCTCCCTAAACTGCCTTGTGTTTATTTTATGTATATATATATATATATATATATATATATATATATGAATAAAAGACTACTTAGGTCTTTTTTTTAAAAATAGACTTACATATATGTAATGTACATACTTGTGTATATAATTGTATAGTTTTCCCATTTAGAGTGTCATCTCCTTGAGGGCAGGGTTATTTCTCTTTTGTCTTTTCTTCCCCAACACTTAACACAGTGCCTGGAACAGAGTAAACACTAGCAAAATATTTGTTGACTATCAATTATTATCTATTCTTATTGCATCCCCAAATTTATTTTTATTGTGCCATTTAGAGTAGAGAGAATGAGCATAAGAATAACCACAGTTCTCCCCCTACTTTGCCAAAAAGGTTTCTTTTTGTTCTGTCTCTCTCCTCAAAGTATTTAAAATGTAGAAATATAATATGACAGACATTTTTCCTTTGTAAAGGAGTAAAACACCTAAAAAATGACACAATGGACTTCTTTTTTTATCCAATTTGACTAGAGGTTTGGATTTTGTCTGTATTTAATTTGTAAAGGTTTTGAAGATAAATTTGAATAGTATTGAAGGCAAATCCATGAGAAAAGACAAAGCTGAGTCTGTTCAGTTTACATGGCCTCTCTCTGTAACATAGAAAGGAGTGGTCTATGATTATGTCTTGATTTATACTTGTTGACTTCATTCTTAAAGATGTAAAAATAGTTTAATCTGATATTCAGCATTGGTACCTTGATCGAGTTATAGTTTTGTCTACGTGAATGCTCCCTTACCTGTAAGGGTACCAACCCCTGTATGATTTTCATCTGTATCTTTTCATAGATCTTTTAGTGAGGTTCTGCCAAACACATTAGAATCTTAGGATATTGATGTAACACCTAGGCTGCAATCCATAATTTATTGTCATTTTATGATAGGAATGTCTACATGTATTGTCCAAAAGTTTAAGTTGCCTGTGGTTGGCATGAAAACTGGGTTGCCTTTCTCCCATTGGATGGGAGCTGGATTTTATACTTCCTATTCTACCAGTTGACCTACCTCCTTTTCCAGGTACATATGTCTTTGATTATATTCTTTGTACAACTTCTTCTGGGCAAGTAATTATTCTATGTTGCATCTTATTTTGCTGAATTGAGTTTCAGAATTGGAAAGGAACCTTAAAGGACATCTAGTTCATCTTGAACAAGGTGACCTTTTCAGTGTTCAATAAATAGTACCCAGCTTTTGCTTAAAGATTCATCACTTCTTAATACACTTTGAAAAGCTTTAATTATTAGGAAGGTGATAAGGTAGATGGAGCACCAGGCCTGTGGTCAGGTCATCTTCATGAGTTCAAATCTTAGTAGTTGGGTGACCCCAGGTACTGTTTGCCTCAGTTCCTCGTCTGTAAAAAGAGCTGAAGGAGGAAATGGCAACCCACTCCAGCATCTTTGTCAAGAAAACCCCAAATGGGCTCATGAAGCATTAGATCTGACTGAACAACCACAAAATAATGAGGAAATTTTCTTTAGATTGGGTCAAAACTTGAAGCAATGCAACTTAAAATCATTCTTTCTAGGGAAGCAATTTTACTTTCTGGAACCAAGTAGAAAATATTAATCCCTTTTCCAGGTAGCCTTTCAAATGTGTAAAGAGAACAACCCACATCTTCAATCTCTTCTTTTCTCTGCTCTAAACTTTCCTAGTTCTTTTGACAGGTTCTCATATCCCACTATATATCTTTCTAGGGACTTTAGAAAGAAATACTATGATAATGGTGTTGATATTTTGTAAAGTACTTTATGTGTTATCTCATTTAATCCTCATAATAACCCTTCATAGATAATAATAATAATAATAATAATAATGTTTTGTCTTCATTTTCAAAGAAGACTACAACATCAGGGAAGTGATGACATGGCAAATACATGAATTGGATTTGAGTGAGGGGGGCTGCTCTGCTAAGTCACCAACCTCACAGAGCCATCTGGGTCCAGTGGCCAGATATGAATCAGGGTGATTGGAGATGATGCGGGATGCTCGACAGTCAGGGTAAGTGACTTGTCCAAAGTCACACAACTAATAAATAGCAATTATCTGAAGCTGGATTCAAACTCCTGTCCTCCTGAATCTCAGGCCAGTGCTCTATCCACTACACCACTTAGCTGCCGAACCTTATGCAGATATTATTCTTCTAAATATATGGAAATGAGGCTCAGAAAAGTTAAAAGATTTGACTAAGTTCACATGGATAGTTAAGTGGAAGAGCTAGATTTTTAACCCATATACTTTGACTCAAATTCACTATTTCATCTACAACAATAAAAAATAACTATTCTACTTGGTATTCTACTAACTATTATGCTTGGTCATAAGAGAGATTGTGTAGGAGTGAGGACCTGGCAACAGTTCCCATTTTTCCCTCTGTGGGTTGACTTACCCAACCTGCATTCCAGCTGACATATTGGGCTTCTCCAAAGGGCACTGTTATGCTCTTACAACTCACTCTCAAGATCATGGCAAAACAATGGTTTGGGGGAACTACACTTTGATTAACTATTGTAGCTCCTGAAACTCCATCAACTTGCTCATTTAACAAATAAGCTGAGATGACTGAATTCTTAAACAAAAATATTTACTAAACAGAAGGCAAGGGAATAATAATTATTACATAATATTCTACCCATCAACTGGGGGGAACTCTCCTACCTATACCCAGAGTTGTTTGTGGGAGGAAAAGTGGATACAGACTTATAGAATAATAGCAGGGAGACACACAGATTAAGGATACACCTGTGCCCAGAGCAAGTTTCAACTCTAGACTTCATGTTTTGATCTTCTTTGTTCCTTCTGGGGATAATAATTCTGCAGAGCAATTCATTGATGGGTAGGGTCACAGCTCTGTGGGCTATGATATTGACCACTTCTTTTCTGGGTTCTGGAAGCAGTGTTAAGTTTTTTCCTGACAAGCAGAAACTTTTAGCCTGTTAGTGCCAAAGTTTCCCAGATGGGCAACCTTGAATGGGTTCTGAGGGATTTCCACTTCATGAGCAGCAGATGGCAGTGCAAGTTCTGAGGACTATGTCCACACCTGACCAAAGGTCTCTGCTCAACATCCCCCCCCCATTTATATTTTATTTTCCAATTACATGTCATAAAAGTTTTTCAACATTTATCCATATATTAATAAATGTCATAATTTCCTTCCACCCTCCCTTCCCACCTTCCTCCCCTCAGTGGCGAACAGACTGGTGAACATTGTACATATACATTTGTGTATCATATATTTACAGATTAGCCATTTTCTTTATGAGGAATTAAGATTAAGGGAAAAGAAAGAAAACCACGAGATAGGAAAGAAAAAAGAAAATTTTTGAACATAGTGTTTATTCAGATTCTCTGTTTTTTTTGTTCTATTTTGTTCTGTTTTGTTTTTCTTTCTCTGGATATGGATAGCATTGTCCATAACAGGTCTTCTAGGTTGTCCTAGCTTTCTGAGCTGCAGAGAGGAGCTGCATCCATCAAAATTGATCAAGTCACAATATTGTTGTTAATGTGAACAATGTTCTCTTGGTTCTGCTCTCTTTGCTCAGCATCAATTCCTGTAATTCATTCCATGCTTCTCTAGAGTCTGACCATTCATATTTTCTTATAGAACAATAGTATTCTATAACATTCATATACCATAACTTGTTCAGTCATTCCCCAATTGATGGGCATCCCCTCAATTTCCAATTCTTTGCCACTACAAAAAAAGTTGCTATGAATATTTTGGAACATGTAGGACTTGTCCCATTTTTTACAATTTCTCCTGGATACAGACCTAGTATGGAATTGCTGGGTCAAAGGGTTATGGTTCCATATTGCTCTCTAGCAGGGTTGAATTTTTGATTAACTTTCAAGTGCCCAGTTCTCTCCTTTAAGCTCTGAGCTCAAATCTGCCTGGCTTACCTTCTAACTTGACCTGAAGTTCAGTTTAGAGCCAGGAGCAGATCACAAGCTTTTTTTTTTTTTTTTTTTTTTTTTTTTTTTTTTTAGTCAGGGCTTCAGAAAAGCAAGTGGAAATGTAGGCTCTGAGGTCCATGCCCAGACTTGACTGGAGGTCTCTCCTGGTCCCAACCTCTGAGAATTAAGGTCTATTTTGACTCACTTGAAGGACTAGTCTTGATCAAGTGGACCTATTTCTCCAAAGTAGAGTCTTAGGTTAAATGACTCACTTTCATCTCAGTAAAAATCCCAAACTCACTTTTCTTCTAGTCAAGTCACAACTGGGCAATGTACATTTTTTTCTATAGTACTAGGGATCATGGTTTCTCAGCCATTAGTCTCAAGTCCTTCTATTAGTCATATACAAATAGTGGAAAATAGTACTCTAGGTATTTTTTTTTCTCTGAATGGGTGTCACTTCTCTGTGAAATGCTTTCTTAGTGTTTGTCCTACAGCTTCCCTTATTTCTGTTTTTTTCTATCAATGAAATTATCCAAATGAGAAAGGGTCACTGACAAAACATTTACTTCTGTTTTTCTAATATGGAAGCCAGGTTGCTTCTAAAATGGCAGTAACTTTGCTAAGCTCTGAATCATACTTTGTTGGCTCTTTGAATTAGCAATGTGAGCATTCTTTTCACTAAAGCAGTTCAGTTCATTCATTCTTTCCCCTTATGATTCTTGTTTCACTTCCTTACATATATATATGTATATGCATATATATATATATGTATATATATATATGTATATGTGTGTGTATGTGTGTATAAAGATAGATAGATAGATAGGTGGCACAGTTAGGAGGACCTGAGTTCAAATCTGATCCCAGATACTTATTTGCTATGTGACCCTGGGCAAGTCACTTAACTCCAAATATCTTCCTCCTCAAAAAAAAACCCAATAAAGGCAACCATCAATACTGAAAAAAATATATGTATATGAAGATATATATAGATAGATAGACAGATAGATGGATGGGTGGATAGATATATAAACTTCAACATGCCAGAGGCCTTTCTTTTGATCTTTAAATATTTGTACAAATCAATGGATTACTTAGGTTGCTGATCTCTTTTAACCTCATTCTTACTTCATTACTGACCTGCCATCTTTTCCACTGGTTCTGATTCAACTGATATCTTTCACCCTACTTTTTTTTAAACCAGAATAATTTTGTTTATTTTCTACAATTCTCTTGAGTAGATTTTATCTTTATTGTTAGCAAACACAAAACTGGTGATAACCCTGTACCTTGTCCCTCTTTTAAAAAACTTTTATTGATACCTTTTGTTTTTTTACAACACAAACATTTCCCAGTGACCCCTTCTCTTCTTCCTCCTCCTCCTTTCTCCCTCTCCCCCTCCCTCCACATAGAACTTTCTACTTTTCTTGCAAAGAAAAAAAACATTAAGCAAAGCAAACTTGGTGCCTGTAGTATTCTATCTCTTTCCTTACAAAAGGAAAGTTTATTTCAATATCTACTCTCCAGAACTGGTATTGGTCATCATCTTTAATCATCTACATGATTTTAGTAATTGCTTTTATTATTTCTTGTTTTTTTAAACATTGCATCATTTCATACAAATCTTAATTCATCATATTTGTAATTTCTTATCCATGGCACTTTAATAAGTCAGTTAACCTCTCCATGCCCTCAGTTTTCCCATCTCTCATACTTAGGCCATTTCAGTAGCATTCTGGTTAGTCTCCCAATCTCTACGCTTCCCACTCTAAATGAGCCTCCACTCAGCTATCAAAGTGCTCTTCCTAAAGCACAGATCCAATCATGTCACTCTCCTGTTCAATAAACTCCATTGTCTCCCCCTCACCCCCAAAATAAAATATGAAGACGTGTTTGACTTTCCAAGTTCTTCACAATCTGATCCCTTCTTACCTTGCCAGTCTTCTTATATATTGCTCCCCACCATGTACTCTTTGACTGAATGACATTGACTTCCTATAAGAAACTGCATCTCCCAGTGCCAGTCATTTTCATTGATTCTCTCATGTCTCCTCATGGACATCTCCTGACTTGTTTAGCTTCTTTCTTCAAGTCCCAACTAAAATCCTCACTTCTACTAGAAACCTTCCTCATCTTCCTTAAAGCTAGTATCTTTCCTCTGTTGATTATCTCCAATTTATCTTGTGAATAGACATAACTGTTTGCATGTTGTCTGTCCCACTAGAATGTAAACTCTAAAAAAGCAGGGTCTATTGTTTTGCTTTTCTTTCTAATCCTAGCACTTTACACTCTTCCTGTCATATAGAAGGTGCTTAATTTTCTCTCTTCTTCCCCTCCCAAACCAAGGAATACAGTGCTCATATAATGTACAAGTTATAATTCCATTAGTCATAAAAACATGGAAATCCTGGAAGTTTGGATTTGAAAGGAAACTAATTGATTACTCTCATTATTATCCATGAAGAAATAGAGGTCCAGAGAACTTAAAAGATTTGTCCTATATCTTACGGGTCACCTAGTATAATCCCTTTCATTTTATAGTTGAGAAGATGAAGTTCCAAAGAGGTTAAATAATTTCCCCATGGTCACACAGGGAGTAAGAGACAGAAAAGGATGAGTGGGTGGTAGAGTGAAACCAAGGTCTCCCAGTTCCTAATCCAGTGTTCTTTTCAATACATCAAGGTGAAACTGGCCTCAAGAATTTACCATCTGTGTGACTGAACAAATTACTTAATCTCTGACAATCTCAGTTTTCTTATTTGTAAAATAGAGAGAATAATAATTATTAATAATAGTTACTATTTAGCACTTTAAGGTTTACAAAAAGCTTTTATAAGCATTATCTCATTTATCTACCTCTAAGGAGTGTCATGAGGATAAAAAAAGAAAAAAATATTTCTAAAGTTCTTTAAAAGTCATTTAAAAAATCTTATTTAATACTTTATTTTCCCCAATTTTATGTAAAAACATTAAAAAACATTAAAAAGTTTTTGAGTTTCAAATTCTCTCCCTCCCTTCCTATCCCTCTCCCCTATAAAGAAGGCAAGCAACTTTATATAAGCTATACATGTGTAGTCATGCAAAGTACATTTCCAACTTAGTCAAGCTATGAAAGAAAACACACACAACCCCTCCCCCCAGAAGAAAAAGAAAGAAAGTAAAGGAAAAGTATCTTTGATCTACATTCAGGCTCTACCAGTTCTTTCTCTGGAGGTGGATAGAATCTTCCATCCCAAGTTCTATAGAATTAACTTGGATCCAATATTGTATTGCTGAGAATAAGTTATTCATATAAGATCATCATACAATATTATTGTTACTGTGTACAATATTCTTCTGGTTCTTTTACTCATTTCTTTTTGTATCAGTTTACATACATCTTTCCATGTTTTTCTGAAAGCCTCCTGCTCAACATTTCTTTTTTGTTTGTTTGTTTGTTTTAGTTTTTACAAGGCAATGGAGTTAAATGACTTGCCCAAGGTCACTCAGCTAGGTAATTATTAAGTGTCTGAGGCAGGATTACTGCCCCTCAACATTTCTTATAGAATAATAGTATTCCAATCAAAATAATAAACAACAACTTGTACAGTCATTCCCCAATTAATGGACATTCCCTCAGTTTCTAATTCTTTGCTACCAGTAAAAGAGCTGCTATAAATGTTTTTGTACACAGAGGTCCTTTTTTGTGGTTTTTTTTTTTTTACATCTTTGGGACACAGACCACTGATAACAGTAATATTGCTTAGTCAAAGGGTTTTATAGCCCTTTGGGCATAGTCCCAAATTGTCCTGCAGAACGGTTGAATCAGCATATAACTTCACTTATACCCTAGTGTTTTGATTTTTCCCACTTTCCTTCCAACATTTGTCATTTTCCTTTTCTGTCATATTTCCCAATCTGACAGGTGTGAGGGAGTAGCTCAGAGTTATTTTAATTTGCATTTCTCTCATCAATAGTGATTTAAAGCATTTTAAAAACATGACTAGAGATAACTTTGATCACTTTGTCTGAAAACTGCCTGTTCATATCCTTAGACCATTTGTCAATTGAGGAATGACTCAATTCTATAAATTTGACTCATTGAGAAATGAAGTCTTTATCAGAGAAACTCACTTAAATATTTTTTTTCACATTAAAGATTGCCAACTATGTATTTCTTTCTATCCTATTTTCTCCTTTTCATTCAACTTTCTCTTTTTCTACCCTATCCATTCTCAAAAATGTTTTCTTCTGATTTTTAGCTCTCCCAAACTTCCTTCCCTCCTATTACTCCCCAGTGCTCCTTTTCTTATCACCTTCTTTCCAGTTTTCCTGTATGGTAAAAAAAAGATTTCTGCTCCCAACAGAGTGTGTATATTATTTCCCCTTTGAACCAGTTCTTTATTTTTAAATATTTTATTTATTTGCTTTTCTAACTACATGCATTTCTAACTACATATAATCTTTTTTCCCCCAAGATTTTGAGTTTTACATTTTTCTCCCTCCCTCCCTTCCCTTCTGTCTCCCCCTGACTGAAAGCAATCTGATATAGGTTCTACATTTATAACCATGCTAAACATAGATCCATATTGATCATGTTGTGAGAGAAGAATCAGATTCAAACAGAAGGGGAAAATATTAGAGAGAAAGAAAATGATAATGCATAAGGCAACTTTTAAAAATTGAAGATAATAAACTTTGGTCTTCATTTAAACTCCACAGTTCCTTTTCTGGATATAGCTGGCATTTTCCATCACAAGTATTTTAAAATTGTTTTTGATTATTATACTACTGAAATGAACAAGTCCATCATGGTTGATCATTACTCCATGTTATTGTTAGTGTGTATGATAGTCTTCTGGTTCTGTCTTTGAGTCAGTTCTGATAAGAATAAGGTCCATATGATCCCTTCCTCTGCTTCCCCTATTTTCCCCTTCATTGTAAAATCTCTTTTAGGCCATTTTTATTTCAAATAATTTATCCCATTCTACCTCTCCTGAATTTACCCTTCTCCCAGTTCATTCTTCTTTCTCATCCCTTAATTTTATTTTTTTGAGATAATCAACCATCATATTCAACTCATACCTTTGATTGCTGCCCATGCATACTCTTCCTAATTGCCCTAATATTGAGAAAGATTTAGGAGTCATAAATATAATTTTCCCAATAAGAATATCTCTTAGGATTTCTCTTTCCTGTTTACCTTTTTATACTTCTTTTGTATCTTGTGCTTGGAAGTCAAATTTTCTATTCATCTTTGGTCTTTTCATTAAGAAGATTTGAAAGTTCTCCATGTTATTGAATATCAATTTTTTCCCCCGAAAGATTATTACACTCAGTTTTTCTGGGTAGGAGATTCTTAGATGTAATGCTTGTTTTTTTGTCCTCTGAAATATCATATTCCAAGCCTTCTAAGTACTTTAATGAAGAAGCTGTTAAATATTCCTGTGAGTTTTAATTTTGCTATATCTTTCAGGAAGTGAGGGGTGACTTCTTTCAATTTCTATTGAACCCTTTGGTTCTAAAATATCAGAATAGTTTTCCTTGATAATTTCTTTTTTTTTGCAAGGTAATAAGGTTAATTGACTTGCCCAAGGTCACACAGCTAGGCAATTATTAAGAGTCTGAGACCATATCTGAACTGAGGGCCTCCTGACTTCAGGGCTAGTGCTCTATCCACTATATTACCTGGCTGCCCCTGACACTTTCTTGAAAGAGAATGTCTAGGCTCTTTTATTTATCATGGATGACTTTCAGGCAGTTCATTAATTCTTATTTTTGTTATCTCTGATAGGAAAAGTGGGTTAGCAAACGTTTATTGTTGGTAAGTCAATTTTATTGCCAGAAGGACCAGAATTTAAGCATAACTCAAAGGACTATGCAATGTTAGTTTGTTTAGTGTTAGTATCAGTTCACATTTTCTTCCATATTTTTTATTCTTTTGATTTTGTTTGATTGTTTCTTGATGTCTCATAGAGTTAGTAGTTTCCACCTGACCAATTTTAACTTTTAGGGAATTATTTTCTTCAATGAGTTTTGTACCTCCTTTTCTATTTTTTCTATTCTGTTTTATAAGGTTTTATTATTTTTGTGCTACCTTTACCAAGTCATTGGTTCTTTTTTCATGATTTTCTTGCATCACTCTCATTTCTCTTCCCATTTGTTTCTCCACCTCTCCCAATTGATTTTTAAAATCCCTTTTTGAGCTCTTCCATGGCTTGAGATCAATTAATGTTTTTCTTTGAGGCTTTGGATGTAGGAATTTTGACTTTGTCATTTTTCTGAGTGTGTTGTGATCTTCCTTGTCACCATAGTAACTTTATGAGATCGTGTTCTAAGTTATTTCTTGACTTTTAGCTCTAGGCTAAGGAGCTCTGCTTTCCATGTGAAGGGGGTACTGTCCCAAGATTGAGGTTTTTTGTGCAGTTGTTTTCAGAGGTAATTCTGAAAGTTTTTGGTTCTTCCAAGGTGGTATGATCTAGGGAGAGGTGTGACTACTACTTTGCATTGGTTTATGTGTGATTCCAAGAACCCTTTTGAATCCTGGAATTGTGACCAGGGGCCCTTCTCCCTTGTGGCTACAAGCTCTATTGTGTTTGTGTTCTTCCTAGTACTGGGACTAAGACCCAGGCCTGGGACCCTGATCCAAGTACAGGCAATGCAACAAAGAGCCTCCTCCAGCTGCCCCGGATCCCTTGTAGATCTCCTTCTGACCTGCTGTCTGATCCCCTCACCACTGCCACTAACTCAGTGGACTTGAAACCTGTTCTTGGTTGGGTGTGGCCTTTGCTGTACTGTGTTCCTCTGTCACCCTCGGGCAACAGACCTTTCCTGCCAATTTTTCTAAGTTGCCTTGAGCTGGAAAAATGTTTTACTCTGTCTTTTTGTAGGTTTTACTGTTTTTAGAATTTGTTGAATCATTATTTAAAGGTATTTGGAGATTGGGGGAGAATTCAGTTTTCACTGTTTTCTATTGTGTTTGTGTAGTGCTTTAAGATTTATGAAGAGCTGGGGGGCAGAGCCAAGATGGCTCTGCCCCCCAGCTCTTCATAAATCTTAAAGCACTACATAAATGTTATCTATCTTCAACATTATTTTTTATTATTTAATTACTCAGAATGAGTAGATGGGTTAGGCCTGGTTGTAGAGAAGGAAATTAAAAAATGTAAAGGGGGAGGGAAAGAAGGAGAGAAGTATCTGTGTGAATTGAGATAGCCTAGGAAAGGTTTGGTTGGGGTCAGAGGATTTGACTTGATCTCTCAAATGCTGCTAAATCCCAACTAAGTCTATGTGGCTATAGGCCCCACTATTATGAAATCTTGAACAAAGAAAAGTGTCTTCCAACAAACTCAGCACTTGGAAGAAAAAAGAAAATGGGCAAGTCAGAGATTTATTTGCTTAATGTGGACTTCCTTTTTATCATTAAACTCCCCCATGGGAAAATTAAATATTGGAAGATTTTCTTGCTCATCAGATGATTAGATCACAAGTTAGCATGTGATTCTGCTAAACACACACACACATTACACACACACAAACACACATATAATTCAAAACAAAAAAAATTCAGCAGATGTTTAAAAGAGTTTGTTGCACTTTTTTTTTTTTTTTGACTGCCAACACCATCTCTTTGTCTTGGGGGCAAGTTGACTTCCCGATTCATCATTATCCTAATTAAAAACAAACTGATCGGAAATACACAATCCTGTTCAGACTTCCACTTTGCTTAACAATTTTAACAGCTCCAATGTCCTTATCAAGGGGGATAAGTTTAAATTTCTGACCCCCTCAAATTTTACATTTGCTTTCCTGCACTAGCATCTCCCAAATCAGAGTGTGGTATGGTGGAAAGAACACTTGCTGAATTTGGAGATAGGATTTGAATTCAAATCCCAACTTAACTAATTACCACTTGTGTGACTTTGGGCAAATCATCTAACTCTGCTAACCCACTTGTAAAATGGATAGATTTTATAATCTCTAACTCCTGTTCCAATTCTAATATCCATTGATTCTAATTCTATTGATCATTATCAGACAATGGACAGGAGCATAAAGATTTCAAAATTTCAACTAGTTTACATTTTATATACTAGTTACACACTAGTTACACATTTTACATATGTGAAACTGAGGTCCAGAGAGGTTCATTGAGGATACCAAGTCAAAAAAATCAGGATTTGAACCCAGTTTTTCCAAGTATCAATCAAATCCTCCTGCGATTATACTAAGTTTTTGTTTCACTTGTATCTGACCCTGTTTGGAGTTTTCTTGGCATAGATAATGGAGTGATTTGCCAATTATTTCCCTTTACAGCTCATTTTTATAAATGAGGAAATTGAGGCAAATGAAGTTAAATGACTTACCCAGGGTACCATAGCTATTGAGTGTCTGAGGCTGAATTTGAACTCAGGAAGATGAGTGTACCTGACTACAGGCTCAGCACTATATCCACTGCATTTCCTCTCTGCCCTGTATCAGGGGTGCCTTTTTAGTAGAAATTCAATTGTTAGGTGCAGCAATAGAAGTTAATATTTGTTAAGAATACAGGCACATGTTAATGTTAGAAATCTGAATCCATAAATACAATCCTTTTTACTTCTTTTTCTATGCTCCTTAAAATTTTTAAAAATTTTTTTAATTTTAGGTAATGAGGTTAAGTGACTTGCCTAAGGTCACACAGGTAATTATTAAGTGTCTGAGGTCAGATTTGAACTCAGGTACTCCTGACTGCAGGGCCAGTGCTCTATCCACTGAACTACCTAACTGCCTCCTTTCCTACTCTCTAAAAAAAATTCTTATTATCTGAAGCTTCCCCATTCCCCCACCTCTGGTTGTCTCTATTATGCTTCTCTTCCTCCTGTTTCTAGATTTTTTAGACATGCTGCTAACTCTAACCCCCCCATACAATCTTTATTTTTAATCCATAGACTCAAAGAGCCTTAGATAATATTTGAGAAATTATTTGTAAAATGCTGTGTAAATCTTAAAGTGCTATATAATAATATTTATTGTTGTTTAGTCATTTTTCAGTCCTGGCCAACTTTTCAGGACCCCATTTGGGGTTTTCTTGGCAAAGATACTAGAGTGGTTTGTCATTTTTTTCTCCAACTCATTTTACAATTGAAGAACTAAGGCAAGTGGGGTTAAATGACTTGACCAAGTTGCACAGCTAGTAAGTATCTGGGGTCACATTTGAACTCAGAAAGATGAACTTTCCTGTCTCCAGATCCAGCACTTGGAACCATCTGGTTGCCCTAAATATTATTAGCTATTTTATTGTCATTGATATTTTATTGCCAATGTCCTCTGCCACTCATTTCTTTTTCTTCTCCCTCTCTTTGTCCTTTTCTTCTTACCCCATGTTCTTCTTTACTCCCACTTAAAACCCAAAGCAATTGCAGTAGCTATAACATAGTCACAAATGGAAAACCATATTACAGGGGTTTCCATAACAGTAATGTCAACATTAGCAGAAATTTCACCAGAGAAACCAGAGATAATAACTAGGATTTTTAAGCTGGCAGGAAATGGGGAAACATATGGGAGAAAGGCAAATTTTGGACCAGGGCCAATACCTTCAAGGGCCATAGGATTGCAGCTCTAAAGTCAGATGGAAACTTCATTTTGTTGTTGTGGCTGTTGTTGAATGTTGCATCTGATTCTTCATGATGCCATTCTGGGTTTTCTTGGCAAAAAATACTAGAGTAATTTTCTATTTCCTTCTCCAGTTCATTTTACAGATGAAGAAAATGAAACAAACAAAGTAAACTGACTTGCCCAGGGTCACATAACTAATAAGTGCCTGAGACCAGGTTTAAACTTAGGAAAAGGAGTCTTCCTGACCTCAGATCCAGCACCATGCCCAGGATACCACTTAGGGCATTTTACTAATGAGAAAACTGAGACCTAAAGAGGTCTATTTGACTTGCCTAAGGTCACACAAATTTCAGAAGAGGTAGAGTCAGGGCCTCTGGCTCCAAATTCAGTATTCCTTTCATTGATTGTCACATTGATTTCATTCAAATCTTAGATCAAATCTTTTCTTTCACATCTACAGGAAGTTTTTCCTGATCCCTCTGTTGATTATTTCCAGTTTATCCTGTATATATATAACTTGGTTTATACGAAGTTGCTTGCACATTGTCTCCATAACTAGATTGTGAGCACTTTGATGGCAGGAACTATCTTTTGTCTTTTTTGTTTCCCCAGCCCTTTGTAAAGAGCCTGACAACTAATAGGTGCTTAATAAATGTTCATTGTAAAGTTGACTTTCAACCTGAGTCTGGGGCATACATGCAATAATCACAACAGGTGATACTGAAAACATTAATGTGGATCCTCATTTTCTCAGTATCCTCAACTAAAGCTTTTGGATTAATATGAATTTCATAGCATATTAGCCTTTCTTTAGATAACAGTTCTTAAAAATATGTTATCCTAGATTCATTTCCCTCCTTACCAAAGGTCAAACCAATTTCTTTTGGAATTCTCTGTGAAAGTTCAGGAAGAACTCAATGTTTCTGAGGATAAATTAAGGACCATATATGGGTAAGAACAGTACCTTCTTTCCTCATACCTTGAACAGATTTAGGTCAAGATCAGAATGAGAAAAGAAGGAAGGGAAGAAGCATGCATTAAGTGTCTACTAGTTATTTTGAAATATATTTAAAGCTATTTTTGTAGGTTTGCAAATATTTTTCATTTTATCCTCACAACAAATCTAGGAGGTAGGTTCTATTATTTTTCCCATTTTACAGTTGAGGAAACTGAGGCAGGTCATGGTTAAATGACTTGTCCTAGCTCACATAGCAAATAAGTATCTGAAGTGGTATTTGATCCCAGGTCTTCTTGACCCCAGATCCAATGATCTATCCACTGTCATCTAGATACATTTAAGAAGGAAGAGGTATTAGATAATTTCAATCAGTGGAAGTATCTCTTTAGTTCATCATTGACCAGGAAAAATGATAACCCTTGGAGACTTGTAGTTAAAGAGGGATTAATGGTTTTAGAAATACATTTTTTTTGGGATAGAGCGGGTAAAACTTAATCATGTTTGTGTCATTCCTTTTGGCAGTCTAGTGAAGCTTGTGGACCCCTTTTCAGTCAAAATTATGTACAATTAGATTTGATATTCTGATTCTACTGTAATATCCAAGCTTCAGGTGAGGGTCTCCCTTATCATACCATCATATGGAGCTGGGAAAATCAACTAGTTAATTATGAGTGGGAAACTGGGACAGTTCCAATGACTACAAACATAGGTGTTCTTTGAACAATGAGAAGAGCTACTGTGCCTTCCTTAAGTGAATAGAAGGTTATGATACCCTCTCCCATGTAAACCTTTGGGTATGGCTCTCAAAACATAGGGCTAGGAAAAATATGATTGATTATTGAATGCAGTGCCAGGCCTGGAATCAGGAAAACCTGAATTCAAATAAGACTTCAGACATTTAATGTGTGACTCTGGGTAAGTAATTTAACCTCTGCCTGACTCAGTTTCCTCATTAGTAAAATGGGGATAATAATAATGCATCCCTCTCAGGGTCATTGTGAAGATTAAGGGAGACAATAATTATAAACCACTTAGCAGGGTGCCTAGCATATAATAATTATCATATAAATATTAGCTATTATTATTGTTGGTCTTTAGAAATGTTAGTAAAACTGTATCATGATAATCAAGTTTGGAGAAGTAGTGTCCTTTTATCCTGTTGAACTCAAAACATTCTCACAGACAACACCCCATTTGATTGTTTTAAGCCAGCCATTTCTTTCAATCCAAACCTAAAATGAGTCAGCACAAAATGAGGGCTGAAGTTCCAGTTACAAGACTGAGAGGGTCCTGGAGACTTTTCATCCAAGTGTTGATGTTTTAGAAAGGGGGGGAGTTGCCACATTTTTAAAGATTTCCTATATACTGGTAGCCAGGTTGCTATTATATAAGGGAATCTCCCAGTTTTCATTGAGGGTCTTGGAGAGAAAGGGAAGAGGTATTTCAATTCAGGAAAAAAAGATCCTCTAACTGGGTCACAAATATGGTAGCTAATTTCTTTCTTTTTTTATTTAGAGTTTTACAATTGTTCCCCCAATCTTGCTTCTCCCCACCTCCCACAGAAAGCAGTTTTTTAGTCTTTGCATCATTCCCATAGTATACATTGATCTAAGCTGAAGGTGATGAGAGAGAAATCATAACCTTAAGGAAGAAACATATAGTATGAGATATAGCAGAATTACATAATAAGACAATTTTGTTTGTTTGTTTGTTTTTTTGCAAGGCAAATGGGGTTAAGTGGCTTGCCCAAGGCCACACAGCTAGGTAATTATTAAGTGTCTGAGACCAGATTTGAACCCAGGTACTCCTGACTCCAAGGCCAATGCTTTATCCATTATGCCACCTAGCTGCCCCTCAAGACAATTTTTTTAAAGGCCATAGAAAGTCTTTTGTCTTTGTTCAAACTCTACAATTCTTTCTCAGGTGACAGATGGAATGAGTAAGTCCATTGATGTTGCCCATCACCCCCAAGGTGCTGTTAGGGTATGCAATGTTCTTCTAGTTCTGCTCATCTTGCTCAGTATCCGTTCATGCAAATCCATCTAGGCTTCTCTGAATTCCCATCCCTCCTGGTTTCTAATAGAACAGTAGTGTTCCATCACATACATATACCACAGTTTGTTAAGCCATTCCCCAGTTGATGAACATTCCCTCAGTTTCCACTTCTTTGCCATCACAAACAGAGCTGCTATGAACATTTTTGCACAGGTGATGTTTTTACCCTTTTTCATAATCTCTTCCGGGTATAGATCCAGTAGTGGTATTGCTGGATCAAAGGGTATGCACATTTTTGTTGTCTTTTGGGCATAATTCTAAATTGCTCTCCAGAAAGGTTGGATGAGTTCACAGCTCTACCAACAATGTATTAGTGTTCCAGATTTCCCACATCCCTTTATGGTAGCTACTTTTACAATGTAGAAATGAACATCATGAGTTTATTAACGTCATTACCTGTAGGTGCTTACAGTAACTTCTATGCAAGTCTTTGTGGGTAAGGCCAAAGGAAAGCAGTTGGAATTGCTTCCATGTTACCATGTAATTAGTATTAATCAATATTGGATCCTTTTGATGAAGTCAATTATTGAATCTTTCAACATTGTTTTTCTTTTTATCATGCTTTTATTTTATTTTATTTAAATTTTTTTACCCCAGCTACATGCAAAAGGAAGTTTCCACATTTGCTTCCAAAACTTTGAGTTTCAAATTCTCTCCCTCCCTCCCACCCCACTTGCCCCCATTGAGAAAGCAAGTTACTCAGTGTAGGTTAAAAACATATAGCTATGGAATACATTACTACAATAGTCATGTTGTAAGAGTAAACATAATCCCCCCACCCCTGCACACACATACACACACAAAGAAAGAGAAACCTCAAGAAAAATAAAGTGAGGGGAAAAAAGGGTGCTTCAGTCTGTATTCAGACACCATCAACTCTTTCTTTGGGGTGGATAGTATTCCTTATCATAAATCCAACAGAGAAATTACTTCAATATTTTTCCCACAATTGCTATTGCTAGCTGTATTTCCCTCAATCCTATTCCCCTCCACTTCATTTATTCTATTCCCTCTCTCCTTTCACCCTGTCCCTCCTCAAAAATGTGTTATATATGATTACCCTCTCCCATGATCTTTCCTCTCTTCTCTTATATACACACCCCCTTTCTCTTCCTGTCTCCTTTTTCCCCATCCCTTTTCTCTCCTATTTTCCTCTGGGGAAAGATAGATTCTATCCCTAATTGAGTGTGTATGTTATTTCCTTTCTGAGTCACTTTTTTAAAAATTTTTTTTCCTTTTTTTTTCTGAGTCACTTTCAATGAGAGTAAAGGCTCATTCACTTCCCCTCAGCTTTCCCCTCTTCCACTCCATTGCGAAAGCTTTCTCTTGTCTCTTTTTTTGTGAAATAACTTACCCCATTCTACCTCTCCTTTCCCTTTCTCTCAGTACATTCCTTTCTCCCCCATTAAGATCATCTTTTAAAAAATATATTAAACTTTTAAATTCAACTCCCTCTTGTGCCTTGTCTATATCTGTTCCTTCCAACTGCCCTAATAAATGAGAAGATTCATTTGAACTATCAGTATCACCTTCTCATGTAGGAAGACAAGTAGTTTAACATCATTAAGTCCCTCAAGATATGCCCTTCCCATCCACCCTCTCTATGCTTTACCTGAGTCCTGTACTTGAAGATCAAATTTTCTGTTCAGCTCTGGTCATTTCATCAAGAAAGTTTGAAAGTTCCCTATTTCACTGAATGTCCATCTTTTCCCCCTGAAAGAGTATGTTCAGTTTTGGTAGGTAATTGATTCTCAGTTGTAATCTAAGCTCTTTTGTCTTTCAGAATATCATATTCCAAGCCTTAGAATGCTTAACATAGAAACTGCAGAACTTGTGTTATCCTGACTATAGTTGCATGATATTTGAATTGTTTCTTTCTGGTTGCTTTTAATATTTTTTCTTTTTTCTTTTTCCATTGCCAAGGCTTTTAAAAAAATATAATTTTTTCCCACATTATCACAATAATCATGTTGTAAAGGTAAACATATCCTCCCCCATAGAAAGAGAAACCTCAAGAAAAATAAAGTGAGAGGAAAAAAGTATGCTTCAGTCTGTATTCAGATGCCACTAGCTCTTTTTTGGGGGGGATTTATAGCATTGTTTATCATAAGTCCATCAGAGAAATTGCTTCAACATTTTTTTCCCACAGTTTGCTGTTGCTAGCTGTATTTCCCTCTAACCTATTGCCTCCTCATAGAACCCAATGAGTCCCTGGCTTCAAAGAGTAGGTTCTTTTTGAAAAAAATTAATTAGTTTTATATTTCCCAATTACATGTAAAAACAATTTTAAAATTCTTTTTTTTTCAAATTCTCAGTTCCAAATTCCCTCCCTCTATCCCCTGCTCCCCTTATTGAAAAGGTAAGCAAATTGATATATGTTATTCATGTGTAGTTAGGCAAAACACATTTTCATATAAGTCATTCTGTGACAGAAAACAGACAAAATAATCCCAAGAAAAATAAAGAAAAATATCTTTGATTTGCATTCAAGCTTTATCAGTTTGTTTTTTTTGTGTGTGTGTGGAGATGGACAGCACCATTCATTACAAGTCCTTATAACACTATCTTGGATCATTGCATTGCTGAGAATAGCTAAGTTATTCATAGTAGATAATCATATAATATTGCCATTACTGTATACAATGTTCTCCTTTCACTTTGCATCAGTTCATGTAAGTCCATGTTTTTCTGAGAGCATCTTGCTCATCATTTCTTAAAGCAGAGTATTCTATCACAATCATATACAACTTGTTCAGTCATTCCCAAATTGATAGACATTCCCTCAATTTCCAATTCTTTTCTACTACTAAAAGAGCTGCTAGAAATATTTTTGATCATATGGGTCCTTTTTATTTTTTTTTATCTCTTTAGGATAAAGACATAGTAGTAGTATTGCTTAGTAAAGTATGCATAGTTATATAACACTTTGGGCAGAGATGTACACCAAATCTCTGAAAGCTACCCACTCTTTTTCTGCTCCACTGTTGCTAACAGTGTGTTGGCTCAGTTTTTCCTCCAAGTGAGCAACAAACTGTTCCTACTCAGAGATACTCTAATCTCTTGTCATTAATTCTTCTGATAGTCATTTTGCCTTGGGGCCATTGCTTCAGTTGAATGTGAATATTTAGCTTGAAGAGGATGAGTCTGTGATTAGTCCAGCATCCTGTAACACACATTGCCTTTGTCATTCTCAAATCCTGTCTGTCTCTTCACCTTATAATCATATAGTCTATCAGATGCCAATGTTTGCTTTGAGGGTTCATCCAGGAAGTTTTACTGTATTTAGGTCAACAGAAGACAGTGTTTGTGATGAGGACGTCATGAGATGTAAAAGTCTTCAGTTGTAGGTGATCATTGTTGTTGCTCTTTTCAACTCCATTTCTCCCAAGGACTCCCTGCCATGTCTGGTAGTCTAAGCCTATTCTAGTATTAAAACAATAAGTACTAGAATTATGTTTGTCCTCTTTGGTACATTGATGATAAGGTTCTCTAGGTCTTCATAAAATTTTTCTTTGACTTCTTCAGGTTGGTCATGGTGGGAGCATAGGCACTGATGATGGTAGTATGATATTTTCCTGCAAGTGGAAATCTCATTGTCATGAACATGTCATTCATTACTTTTGGTAAGCATTCAGACTTGTTGGCTACCTCAGCTTCATGGTGCTCCCCTTCACAATGGTCACTTCAGAAAAACATGTATCCATCTCCAGCTTCAGTAAGTTGACCTTCATTTGTCAACCTTGTTTTTAGCTATTTGGATATGATACCTATTGAGTTCTCTTGCAACAAGAGTTGTTCCTTTTTCAGGTCCACTGAATCTTATATGGTTTATGAGTGTGTGTGCATTCCATGCTCTGATGGTGAATGGAAGGAATTTTCTTTGAAGGGGTTTTGTAGATGTTTTTATGTCTTGACCTCAGGATGGGATCCCTGCCTGCCCTGGTAATCAGGTTAGAACCAACCAAGAAGTTGGTTCTTTTTTTTTTTTTTTAGGTTTTTGCAAGGCAAATGGGGTTAAGTGGCTTTCCCAAGGCCACACAGTTAGGTAATTATTATGTGTCTGAGACCGGATTTGAACCCAAGTACTCCTGACTCCAAGGCCCGTGCTTTATCCACTATGCCACCTAGCTGCCCCCAAGAAGTTGGTTCTTTTTTGTTGTTGCTTTTTTTGTTGTTGTTTTTTAGGGTTTTTTCTTTCATTTTTTAATTTATTTTTATTCTCATTTTGTACAAATGTTTTTTTACATTAATAAAATATACTTGTTTACAAGTAAACAAAATACCCCTCCCCCCATGAATATAGATAGACTTGCTTGGGCAAAAAAGTAAAGGGGAGAGAAGAAAAATTAAAATTTAAAAAATCATAGTAATAATTGTAGGTATGGCCAGGTGGCACAATGGACAAAGCACCAGCCCTGGAGCCATGAGCACCCGAGTCCATATCCAGCCTCATAAACCCAATAATCACCCAGCCATGTGACATGCAAGCCACCCGATCCCCACTGCCCTGCAAAAACCAAAAAGAAGAAGAAAAAAAGACCCAAAATAAAATAAAATAGTAATAATAGTAGGGGTGGCTGGGTGGCAGACAGAGCATTGGCCCTTGAGCCAGGAGCACCTGGGTCCAAATCCGGCCCCAGACACCTAAAGATCACCCTTCTATGTGGCCCCAGGCAGGCCACCCAGCCCCACTTGCCCTGCACCCTCCCCCAAATAATAATAACAAAAAATGTGCTTCAGTCTTTGTTCCAACACCATCAACTCTGTCGTGAGTGGATCACATTCTTTATGATAAGTCCATCACAAAAGTTACTTCCATATTTTTCCAATGTTGCCATTGCTTATCCCAACTCCCTCCTTTCTTATTTCTCCACTACCATGTACTATATTTTCTCTCTCTCCTTTCACTCTGACTCTGCTGTAGGGTCACTGAGTGGAGCAGCAGACAGATCCCTGGTCCTGGGGCCAAGAAGCCCCGAGCCCCCATACCACCCCTCAGGCCCAGAATCCACCTGGCCCCATGGTCCTGGGCAGGCCTTCCAATCCCAGCCCCTTGCAAGAAGTAAAACAGAAAATGTGTTATATCTGACCACTTTCCCCCCCATGGTCCATCCTCTCCTCCTTTATTCACATTCCCTCCCCTTCCCCCTGTTCCCCCCCTTCTTACTCCAGTTGTCTATACCCCATTAAGTATATTTGCTGTTTCCTCTCCTAGCCATCTCTGATGAGAGCAAAGGTTCCCTCATTCCCCCTTGTCTCCCCCCTTCCATATCACTGCAATAGCTCATTGTAATAAAAAAAATCTTATTATGTGAAATATCTTTTTTCTTTCTCCCATTCCATTTCCCGTTTTTCCCTACTGACTCCATTTTTACACCATATTTTATCTTCGAATTCAGCTTTCTCCTGTGCTTCAACTATAAAAGCTCCCTCTACCTGCTCTACTAACTGAGATGGTTCATATGAATATTATCAGTATCATTTTTCTATACATGCAGTTCATCCTCATTAAGTCCCTCATATTTACCCCCTCTCCTCCAATCTCCATGCTTCACCTGAGTCCTGTATCTGAAGATCAAACCTTCTGTTCAGCTCTGGCCATTCCAAAAGGAACCTTTGAAATTCCCCTGGTTCATTGAAAGTCCATCTTTTTCCCTGGAAGAGAACATTCAGCCTTGCTGGGTAGCTCATTCTTGGCTGTATTCTAAGCTCTTTTGCCTTCCGGTATATTGTATTCGAAGCCCTATGAGCTTCCAATGTAGTTGCTGCTAAGTCCTGTGTGATCCTGACTGCAGCTCCACGATATTTGAACTGTGTCCTTCTGGCTGCTTGTAATATTTTCTCTTTGACTTGGGAGTTCTGGAACTTGGCTATAATATTCCTGGAGGTTGTTTTTTTGGGATCTCTTTCTCAAGGGGATAGGTGGATTCTCTCCATTTTTGCCCTCTGCTTCTAGGATATCAGGGCAATTTTCCTGTAGTAATTCTTTGAAAATGATGTCAAGGCTCTTTTCCTGATCATGACTTTCAGGTATTCCAATAATTTTCAAATTATCTTTCCTAAGTCTGTTTTCCATATCAGTTGTTTTTTCAATGAGATATTTCACATTTTCTTCTAATTTTTCATTTTTTTGGTTTTGAAGTATTGATTCCTGATTTCTGGTAAATTCATCAATCTCCCTGAATTCTATTTTTTGTCTGAAGGATTTGTTCTCCTCAGAGAGTTTTCTTATCTCTTTTTCCATCTGGCCAATTTTGCTTTTTTAAAGCATTCTTCTCCTCAATAACTTTTTGAACTGTTTTATCCATTTGACCTAAGCTGTTTTTTAGTATGCTATTTTCTTCAGCATTTTTTTGGATTTCCTTGACTAAGCTGCTGACTTCATTTTCATGTTTTTCCTGCATCTCTCTCTCCTTTCTTTTCCCAGTTTTTCTTCCAACTCCCTCATTTGATTTTCAAAGTCTTTTTTGAGCTCTATCATAGCCTGAGCCCAATTTCTGTTTTTTCTTGGAGTCTTTAGATGCAGGAGCTTATGCTTCCTCATCTTCAGACTGAGTATTTTGATCCTTCTTGGGCTCATTTGCAAAATATTTCTCAATGGTCTTCCTCTTGTTTTTTAGCTTGTTCATTTTCCCAGCCTAAGCCTGTTTTTTGGGGTGCTTCCTGAGCTTTTGGGATACTCCCACAAGGGTCTCAGTGTGTGAGGTTCTGTCCTCCCTCCTGGTCTGTGAATGACCATAAGCACCCCCCTCTGCCATGGGGCCGAGGTGGGGGGGGGCCCTGCTGTTCTATGAGGGGGGCCTAGACTGGGATCAGGATCTGAATGTGGTCAGAGCCCCAGAGTCCTGTTCCAGGGGCAGAGGACAAAGCTCTACAGTCTCTCTTCACTCCCCTCCCTCAGCTCAATGGGCTCATGCCCTGGGGGCTCCTGCTTACTGGCTCTGCCTGCTTCTGTTTCTGGGTCTCGGCTGACAAAAGACCAAGCTGCTCCCTGTGTGCCCTGAAGGCTGGGCTCCTTGTGCTCGCTCTGGCAGAGTTCCCCCCCACTGTTCCCCCACTTTGTGCTGGTGCTCCCCGGGGTGCAGCTCAGGAGACTGCCCTGCTGCTGTGAGCCGGGGCTCCCAGCACCCTGGGGCTGCCTCCGGGAGGCTGAAGTTCTTTGGCTCTGGCGGGCCACCCCTCTGGCGGGCCGCCCCTCTGACCCTGGGGAGTAGAGCCTTTCTGCTCTTTTCCAGGTTACCTTGAGTAGGAGAACTGCTTCACTGGGTCCCTCTGTGGGTTCTGTCTCTCGAAAGTGTAGTTAGAGTCCTTAGCTGATGAGTTTTTATCAGAGAGCTCCTAAGACTTGATCCCTTCACGTCGCCATCTTGGCTCCGCCCAAGAAGTTGGTTTTTAAAGAACTCCATTTGACCTGGTTTTCTGATGGTGCTTACTGCTCTGTAAGAGGAATATTTGATCAGAACTTGGAGGCCATCAGTCCAGTAAAAAGGAACTTGCAGAGACATAGGAGTACTTGTAAATATTCTTAGTGAGATAATTTGCAGGTTGTTTGGCTAGCCTGTGAGACTCAAAGAGATACTACACTAGTTTAGCTTTTTAATACTTCTTGCCTTGTAGTCTTTTAATTGGTTTCTTTTCCTCAAGTTTCTCCCCATTTCAATTCATCCTCAACAAGGCTGCCAAAGTGGGTTTTCTTGAAGTATTGGTCTGACTTTGTCACCTCTCCAACTCAATAAATTCCAGTAATTCCTATTATTTCCAGGATCAGTTATAAAGTCCTTTGGCATTTAAAGGTCTCCATAAGTTGGTCCCTTCCTGATTTTCAAGTCTTCTTGCAATCTATTCCCTTCCATGCACTCTATAATCCAACCATACTGGTCTTCCTCTCACACACAATTCTTTATGCCCTGGCACTTCCTGCTCCGTGCTTAGAATGCTTTCCTTCTCAGTTTATGGCTCTTAAAATCCTTAGCTCCCTTTAAGAGTCAAGAATCAACTCCTCCAGACTTTTCCTGGTTGCCTCTAGCTGCTGCTACTATCCCTTTTAAAGTGATCTTCCGTCTACTTGATATCATCTTAAATGTTTTGATTTATGTACATTGTCTCTTAGGGCAGCTAAGTGGTGTAGTGGCTATAGCACTGGCCTTGGAGTCAGGAGGATAGAAGTTCAAATCTAGCCTTAGACTCTTGACTCTAACTGTGTGACCTTGGGCAAGTCATTTAATCCTGATTGCCTGGCATCCAGGGCCATCTCTAGTGGTCCTGATACATATCTGGCTACTGGATCCAGATGACTCCAGAGGAGAAAGTGAGGCTGGTGACTTAGCACAGTACCCCCTCAAATCCAGTTCTTGTGCTTGTCATGGCATCACCTCCCTGATGTCATTCATGGTCCTCTTCAAGAATGAAGGACAAAGATCATGTTGCCTCTTCCGTTAGAATGCTGACTTCTTTGGGGAAGAAGCTATTTTCCATTTTTACTTGTATCACACAGTTCCTGTAACTTATCAAGTATTTAATAAATGCTTATTTATTAATTGATTGAGAGTTATGATAGATAAGATCTCAATCTACATCAGAAATTCTTAATTTGATGTATATGCACTTGTACATTTAAAATTATTTTTTATAACTTAATACTTTTTATTTTAAAAATATTTTATTATATTTGATTATAATTAGTTACATTCTTAATTCTATACATTTTATTTTTACATTTATAAACATTATTCTGAGAAGAGGTTCATAAGCTTCACCAGTTCTCAAAAAGGGTTCAAAGGACACAAAAAGGGTTAAAAAGCCTCTATCTCTACTGATTCCTGGATAGCAATTATAGGTCTAGTTGAATATTCTAGGGCTAGAGATAATAAGATTAGACTACCAGGGAGAGGTTCTTTCCTGTAGAGGTAGATCTCCTTTCCCCAGGATATTTTGGACAAATTCTACCAAGAAAGGTCTTGGAATACCAAAAGATGGAACTGTTGGAGTTGTTTGACTTTTTTGTGCTATGAGGGAGATTAAACTCTCTTTATATAATTATGTGAAATGCATAAGAGAAGGAATCTCTCAGCTGACCTGGTGGCTATTTTGAGTTCCTGGATGAAGGTGATAAAGAATCTTCAAGCAAGCTTCACAAAAGAATAAGACAGCCATTCAGTAGGAGCTACCACAGGGACAAATGTTTGACCTTGTCCCCCTCATTGTGTTTCCAGGGAACGGAAACTTATTTCTGGTAGTGCAAACACCATTGGGTAAGAAGTGGTTTGGTGTGAAACAGATAGCATGTAAGAAGCTTATGACCACTTTACAGATGACTCTGTCCAGTAATAGATTCCTGATTGTTGGTAATATCTTTTTTGTTACTGTGGTTCTGATATACCTTATGCTGCTTCTATTTAATCATTAGATTTAATCATTAAAAGACCTGAGATGATCATGTAAACTATCCCAACTCTACCCCTGACATCTTTCTTCCTACTTTTTAAGAGACCTTTATTTGGGGTAGTGCATTTATCTTTTTTTTAAATTTCCATTAAATTAATCCTTCCTTTAATGCTACTTATATTTTCAAGATTAGTGGAATTTTTAAAAAATAATATTAAAGATGTTAGTCATTTCTAAACCATCTTTAAAAGTCAAGAATCAACTCCTCCAGACCTTTCCTGGCTGCCTTCAGCTGCTGCTACTATCCTTTTATAGTGACCTTCCATCTATTTGATATCATCTTCTAGGTTTTGATTTATGTACATTGTCTCTTAGGGCAGCTAAGTGATGTAGTGGGATATAACACTGGCCTTGGAGTCAGGAGGATGGAAGTTCAAATCCAGCCTCAGACTCAAAGGCAGGAGGAGGTGTAGGTCTATCACTTTGCATGAAAATTTTGATGTACATTTGAAATGAATAGCAAGTTGTGCATAGTAGTTTGCTGTTTCACATGCAATTATCTTTTTTATTGTACTATATTATGTTTATTTTATAATTTAAATAGAAAATTAAAAAAGAAAAATTAATATTAAAGATGCTAGGGGAGATAGTAGGAGAAGTATTTGTATTAAATAGGCTTGATTAGTTTCCTTTTAAGAGGTCAAACCATCCTTTAAGATGAAACTTTAGCATGCCCACTCATGTCTTCTTGGTAAAAAAGGTCTGTAATTTGACTCTGTGGGAGTGCTAGAGCTTTACCAGAAAAATTTAAAAATTGCCCCAATAGCAACAATTAGTTATGTTTTTTTTTTCCTTTAGAGGGATCTAATGGACAAGGTTATTGAGTGCTTTTATATTTCTGTACTCAAAATACTCAAAAAGAGGATTCTATTTTTTCCTTTGCACAGAAAAGGCAAAAGACTTAAAGGAATCATATCAATCTTTTTTTAAATTCCATACTTGACATACTTTTGTTACCTTGAGTACTTGTACTGATCCAGTGAATAGTGAACCCCATTTGAGAAAATCTAGACTTGAGTTACATGTGAAATTTATTTTAGAAATTTTCTTCAGTAACAACAGATGGGAACAATGTGCCAGAGACAAAAATTCACATTTAAGAGGTCAGACTTCAGGATTAAACTTGACTCATATGAGACTAGACTCTTAGGAGAGAAGGGGATTTGACTTAGATACCAAATTGCAGATCATTAAGTATAACTAAAATATAATAAAAATATCATGGGTGCTTTCCCCTCCCCCCAATTTCCCCGAATCCTTGCTAATGGACAGGCATATCCAGGGAGTCCTGACTGGTCCTTATATAGTCTTTAGCATGAGACCAGTGCATGTAGCCTTCTGGAAAGGGTCAGAATATTTACTCAGTTCCATGGGAAATGTCTATCAAGAAGACCCAATAATGGACTTTGTGGCTATTATCTAAAGGACTCTGAAGGAGTCTTTCATCCAAAAGGATAGAAATGCTTAGTCTGAAGTGCATTTTTCAAAACGTCTCTAAAAGACATAGAAATTATAGACTAGAAGACGGAAAAGGATATGGAAAAGAGACTGAAGTAAACAATCCACTTGACTTCAGTTTTAGCTTCTTCATATTTTAGTGACTGTCATTCATGTGGTGATTTTAAGGTTTACAAGATCTCATTTTAGCCTTGAAACAAATCAATGATGTAAATATATAATACTCCATTTTTAAGATAGCATTTTCTTTTTTTTTTTTTAAGCAAGGCAATGGGCTTAAATGACTTGCCCAAGGTCACACAACTAGGTAATTATTAAGTGTCTGGGGTCAGATTTGAATTCAGGTCTTCCTGGCTCTATCCATTGCATCACCTAGCTGCTGTCAGATAGCATTTTCAAAGGATGCTGGGAAATAAAAACATAAGGAAGAACAAAACCAGCTAAGTTTGTGCCTTTAGTAGACTGGGAATGATAGGAAATGACTTAGTGAGATGGAGTCCACTTTTCTTGAACAAACAGAATAGGATAGTTTGGGCCCAGGGAGTCTTTGCTGAGAGGAGAAATAGGAACATGTTTTTTTTCCCAGTCTCAGTGTGCCCAGTAACCTTGGTGAGAGGCATGAAACCCCACCTAGAAACAGTATGAGCATTTGTACACCAAATGTAGAGAAGAATAATAAAATAAAAGAACAGTAGGTACCAGATGTTCAGATTAACAATCAACCATTCAAAGAAGTGGAAGGAGCCTGGGTAAGAGTTATTCCCGTGGGTCGGGAATGAGAATTAATATAACATAATAGCTTTGGTATATATATATATACATATATATATATAGTGCTTAACATCTAAAAAATTCTTTTTATACCTTATCTTATTTAATCTTCATGACAACCATGAAAGGTAGGTAGTGCAACTATAATAATCTCCATTTTATAAATGAGGAAGTTTGTATTTGTTTTGTGTGTTGGGTGGGGTGAGGAGGTGAGAGGGAGAAAAATTGCTTGAAAATTGAAAAAGAAAACTTTAGAATACCTGTTTCAAGGGGCTATTAATATACCCAATAATAATAGCCAGCATGAATCATTTTGAAAATCTTAAAGGTGCTGCAGAAATCATTTTCAAAGTTAAACTACTATATTTTAAAGATGAGGAAATTGAGGCTCAATGAAGTCCAGTGAGTTACACAATTAGTAAGGAACAGAGGTCAGAATTCAAAAGTAAAGTCCTTCAATTCCTAATCCAGTATTCTTTCTTTTTTTAATTAAATTTTATTTTAATTGAAAATTAATGAAGATTTAATTGAAGATTTTCCCTTCCCATGTTCCCTTCACCCTTTTCCTAATGATAAAAACAAGAAAAACAAAATTCCCTGTTACAAATAGAAAGTCAAGCAAAGCAAATTGCCATATTGTCCATGCCAAAATACATATATCTTTGTACTGAGTCCCTCACCAGTGGTTAGCAGCATCTCTCATTATAAGTCCTCTCTCTGGAAGCATGGTGGGCCATGGATTCTGCATCAATTCATACAAATCCTTCCATTTTTTGAAAGATTATATTATGAACTGATGCAAATTGAGGTGAGCATAACCTGAACAATCTACATAGTAACAGCAATATTGTAAAAATGTTCAAGTGTAAAATACTTAGTAACTCTGAATGATACAATGACCTACCACGATTCTATTTCCCTCCAGAGAGAAAACTGGCCTCAGAGTGCAGATTGAAATATGTTTTTTTCTCTTTCTTTTTTTTTGGAGGGGTGGTGGTGGTGGTGGTGAGGAGGAGGAACATGGTTAATATAGAATGTTTTACATAACTTCATTTTTCTAATGGGTTTCATATTTCTTGTCTTCTCAATGAGTGGGGGAAAGAGAGAATTTGGATATGAAAATAAAATATAAATGAAAATGGGACAATCTTCCCAAGTTTGTCTAAAATTATCTTTTTCATTATTTCTTTCTCTTTTTTGTTTTATTATTATTATTTTTCTCTTTTTCTTTTTTCTTTCTCTTTTTTGTCAAGATAATGGGGTTGAGTGACTTGTCCAATATTATATATTTAGGTAATTATTAAGTGTTTGAGGTCAGGTTTTCCTCATTCCAGTGTTGGTGTTCTATCCACTGTGCCACTAGTTGCCCCCCCCTTAAATCATTTCTTATGGCATAATAGTTTCTCATTCCCTGATACTACAAAAAACAAAACAAAACAACAAATCCACAAACAAATCCAAACAAACCTGCTATAAGTATTATAAATTTTTATACATTTGTATATATTTGTCTTTTCCCTCTTTCTTTGATCTGAAGTTAGGAACAGTATTACTGTTATGCCTAGTTTAATAACCAGGTTATGCCTAGTTTAATAACTTTGGGGGCATCATTCAACTAGAATCTAATAGTCTTCCCAACACATTTTCATTGATGACATAAAGGTATTTAGTTAATAAACTTTTATAGTTATCCCTTCCATATCCATGGATTTAGGAGTTTGGTGTTTCTGAGATCTGGAAAATCAGCATAAAAATTTTTGGCCCTTCCTTTGTACCAGAGAAGAAGGCTGAATTTTTTCTTTTTTTTCTTTTATAGAGTATTTTTAAGTACCTTTTTGTAAAATTTCAATTAAGTATTTGGTCATGTACTCTGTGTTGTCAGCAGGCCTTACTTATCTCAATCAAAAATGAGTGGATTGGACTAGATGACTTCATGCTGTGATATGACAGAAGGACAGGAGTCCTCAAATTTTAGCCAAGAAACAGGTGAAAAGACAAAAAAATCACAATATTAGCATAGAACCTGTTACTAACTGAAGAACTATTTTTTTCCCCATGATGAGACTGTAATAATAAGGCTCTACTACTGGTCAGGACCAATCTCATGAGGTAGGGAGGGGAAATAAGAAAGGCTGAAGGTATGGCCAGGGCAGAACAGCTGGTGGTTTCAGTCAAAAGAGGAATGATCCTGCCAAACCATTTCCTGTAGATGCCCTTAAGAAAGAATTAGACTAGACAAGTGTCCTGGTTTCTGAGTTACATCAGTAATGAAAATAATGAACTCTGAGGAAAGCCATGAATGGAAAAGAAGATGGGACGAAACTGTGGTCTTCAGCATCCAGGATGTTTACTAATCCCAGTATTTGGGATGATGCTTGGAGCTCCCAAAGAGTGTGACTGAGTCTAAGCTCTTGAACTGTAGCTAGAACTCTTCCAGTGGGGCAGGGCTTTAGACTGGTTGTGAGCTCTCTAGGTTTGGGAAGAGCCTTGGCTAAACAATTTACATAGCAGTTGTTTTAACTTAACTTGACTTTACTTCTTGCTTTTTAGATATAAGAAAAACTATAATAGTGAAGCAATACTTGTGTGATCTACTCCATTATGCCATAATCAGGTAATTAAGGTCCATTGAAATCCAGAACAAGACAGTATTTTCTCAATAGCTTGGGGCATAAACCATGAGACTAATTGGATAAATTCACCCAGACTAGAACTGTAGAAAGTTTGATGCTTTTATTTTTAATTTTAGCCCATTATTTATTTATTTATTTTTCCAACTTTATGCAATGGTAGCTTTCAACAATCATTTTTTTTGCTAGGTTTGGAGTTTTACATTTTTCTCCTTCCCTCCTTTCTCCCCTCACACCCTGACAGAAAGCAATCTAATATGAACCATAGATGCACAACCATGCTAAACATAGTTCCATTTTAATCATATTTTGAAAGATAAACACAGTTCTATTTTAATCATATTGTGAAAGAAGAGTTTGATGTTTTCTTGAGTGTTCCCTGGTACATGTTAGATGGCATTTATAACATCTAAAGGACAATGAAACAACTCAGGTCTAGGGGTCTTATTGTTGATTGGGAATTGGCTATTAGTCCAGGTAGGTTAGACACACACCTGTATACCAAAGGAAGTCTCTTTAGCTCTTTTAACCCTGGTTTCTTCATTAGTTAAATAGAAATCAATCAATCAGCAAATTAAGTTCTTTATTGGGAATAATAATGACTAAAGTAGTTATTTCACAAGGGCATGTAGGTAGAACAGTGGATAGAACATTGGACTTAGAATCAGGAAAGATTTTTCTTCCTGAGTTCAAATCTGGCCTCATTTACTGATGATGTGATGCTAGGAAAGTCACTTAATCCTGTTGCCTCAGTTTCCTCATCTGTAAAATGAGCTGAAGATGGAAATGGCAACCCCCTCTAATACTTTTACCAAGAAAAGTAGATTAAGACTGAAAGACTCAATTATACTAAATCACTTATCTAACAGAATTGTTGTGAGATCCAACTTAGATAAAATAATTTAGTTAATACAAACTATATTTTTATAAACTAATCTAATTAACTGTGGAGAAAAAAATGCAGAAGAAGTTCTGGGTTTGAATCCTTAATCTACTCTCTGATATTGAAGAAGTCATTTTTGGGGTGGGGGTCTAAATTTCTTACTCTGCAAAATGAATTAGTTAGCATTCTGAGGTACCTGGTGATTTCTAAATTTCCAAATCCTGATGAAGAAATCAATGATTTATAAACTTTGAAGTCTTAGAGAAATGTTAATTATTATTTTTTGGTCATAGTTATTTTCCTCCCCTAAGAAGCTTTGACTATGTTTGGCAAAACATAAAGAAAAGTTTCCTTTCACCTTGACTGCTCATGCATGAATAGAGAAGGTATTTTAAAAGACACTTTAATCCTTAATACAGTGATTCTTTATCTTTTTTGTGTCGAAGACACCCCAGAGGAATCTAAGTAGGGCAATGTGGTCATGAAGATCTAAGTTCAAATTTAGCCTCAGATACTTATGAGCTATGTGATCTATGGCAAGTCACATAAGCTCAGTTTGCCTCAGTTTCCTCAACTTTAAATTGTTAAGATTAAACCAGAAAATATTTGTAAATTGTCTTCATTTAGAACACCTCATTCAGGTCTTACTATTTGGGTTTCTGAATTGTGATTTCACTGGAATAGAAACTACTCTCTACCAATCCAAATCAGTATCTTTTTTTTTTAATTTATCATCTTAGATGGTTAACTGGGAAATCATATTTGTGTAAGAGAGGAATATGAGGCAGCCAGATTATATCATGGATAGAACAGAAGACCTGAAGTCAGAAAGACCAGAGTTAAAATTCAGTCTCCTAACACTAACTCTGTGATTAAAGGCAAGATACTTAACTTCTATCTGCCTTAGTTTCCTTCTCTGTAAAATGGGGATAATAACCTACCTGTGAGGATTGCTTTGAATATGAAATGAGATAATATTTAGAAAATGCTCTGCAAATCTTAAAGCACTATATAACTGCTATTATTTTTATTATTATTATTACTATCATTATGAGCATTTTACTAGGTACTAGAAAGACAAAGAGAAAAATGGACATTTTTCTGCCTTCAAAAACCTTTCATTATATCGAGGAGGCAACATATATGTGAAAATGTAAAATTAAATTGAGAGAGATACAAAGACAGATTAGAGATAGTGCTGATGCTAATCCCTTGGGGCTGTGGGAAAGGTCGTGGGACTAGCAAAGGCTTCACATAAGTGTTGGCACCTGAGCTGTGCTTTGAAGATAAGATGAAATGAGAACACTTAGTCTCCATTATCTCCCCCTCCCCACCTCCCTTTTTGCAAATCTGTACTCCATCCCATGGAAGAGACTTGGCATTATTTTACCATTTGAAAAGGGTTCTTTTGGCTGTTCTCAGTACACTCATTTCAGCCATACCAACTTCACCTCATTTTGAATGGCATCTCCCAGAGACCAGAGGAAACCCAGTAGAGACAGTGTATGTTCTGGATGCATTGTAATGCAAAAGGTCATCCAACTGAAAACAAAAGGGCAGGTGGACCTGGAAGGCTTGGAACTAAAAAGTAGCTCCCAGTTGAATGTTGATGTTATCTGGGGAGAGGAAGTACAGAAATAAGCACACAATCCTCAGGAATGCGAATTGAGTATTATAGTCAGATAGAAGCTGAGTCTGGAAAATGAAAGCTAAATCAAGTTTAAAAGTTTCCTTTGCTTTAGCTGGGGTGGGAGGAATTCATAAAATGAAACCTAGGTATATATATTTATTGAGATTCTCATATTATGCTAATCTGGGTCAGAGACAGATTTACATACAGGTGATAAGGTGGAAGTCTCAGACATGAATTTGTCTCCTTAAAGGTTTCAAATATGAAATTATTAGTAATATAATAGCTACAGGGATTTGCAGGGATTAGTTTAGTTGGTTCAAAAGTACTAAAGATAGGAAGGTCAGGCAACCCAGAAGAATGTTCAGTACTGCCTCTCTCCATCACTCCCTCACTCCATTTCTTAGCTGACTTAACTGCTTGTAAATTGGATCAAGAGGAGTTCACTTTGAAGGTGCGAACATCACTACTATTGGAAAAACAGCTCAAAAGTTATGTCCAAACAGTGATAAGCTAGCAGTAGCATTGTCTTCACAATAAGACTGGCTCACTGAGAATAATTATCCCAATGAAGATCCTCAGTACTTCTCTCCTGAGTGATAACCAATGGCATCATCTGCTCATTGATGTTAGAGCTGGTTCCATAGTTGTAATTCATTAGCTTAGCAAAGGAGATCAACTAGTTTTATTTTGTCACAGTTCAGATCAATCCTACCATTCCCTTTCTCCAAATGCATATGATGAAATAAAATCTTTTTTTTTTAATTCAAGAATCTTTTATTGGTTTTCTTTTTAGTCATTTATGTCCTGAATTCTTAGGGGATTGTTTTCCCACAGCTCAGGTTCATTGCCACTGGTTCTCACAAAGTGCTGCTCTGAGTAAAGCAGGCTGATGTTTCAGTTGAACCCCAGTACCTTTTTCTTTAGTTTCCTTCTTCTTTTGATCATTTTCCTTTACCCACTTTGGGAAATTATCTCAATTCTTAAGAGTGCTTAATATGCACATTAATTTTCTTGGCTAGAATTTTGTTCTTAACCTGTTTGTTTACAATGCCTACAGCATGTTGTGTAACATTTCAGTCTTGCCATGGTAACAATTTGTGGGACTTTCCTTGCTGAACTGTGCTCATACTCTTGACATCTATAATATCCCTTTCTTGTGTAAATGCTCATAATATGTTGCTAAAAGAACAACTCCACATTTCCAAAAAAGGCCTAGATAACATGTATTGTGTCCCTCCCCCCTTTTTTGTGTTCATCATTTTGGCAATTCAATGGAATAAGGTGGAGCTGGTGGAAAGGACATGAAATAAATCTTAAGACAAATCTATACCTTTTTAAAAAATTCCCATTGAATTCTACCTGAATGTTTCAGGATCCAACCTGTATAGCCTGCTAACTCTGCCATCTTGCAATGTACCTATACTCAATTTGTAGAAGCCTCATCAGACTGGAGAACTTTCACCTGTCTTGGAAATGGATGGTGGATTCTGTCCTGTGGAATGATTTGGGTACTGGGAATTGCTAGGAGAAGGAGACTTTTTTTTTTAGGTTTTTTTGCAAGGCAAATGGGGTTAAGTGGCTTGTCTAAGGCCACACAGCTAGGTAATTATTAAGTTTTTGAGGTCGTATTTGAACTCAGGTACTCCTGACTCCAGGGTGGGTGCTCTATCCACTGCACCACATAGCCACCCCAGGAGCAGAAGATTTGAATGGGAGAAGTAGAGATTTCATGCCTTGCTAGGAGCATATGTACAGAAATTCTTTAAAGCTGATACTGATTTCATTTTTATTATAGTAAAGAGATTCAGACAGTTAAGATTTCAGACCCTGCCAAGAATGACCCTACTATTCCAGATTTCTAATCCCTTACTTTTGTCAGTTTTAATATACTTTATTAAAAAGTACTTTAATCTACATGAGTAAATAATTCTTTTGTATCTTTGAAAAACTGGAAGGGAGACTGGAATTGCAATGGTATGGGGGCTGAACCATAAGAGGTTTGTGAACTATTATAGTTTTTCATATTCCTAAACAGAAAAGTAGACTGAAATTCTTTAATGGATATAAATATTTTTGTACATATAGGTTCTTTCCCCTATTCTTCAACTTTTTGTTGATATAGACCTAATAGTGGTATGTTGGTTCAAAAAGTATGCACAAGGCCATAGATTTTTCAATGGGATTTAAATTGGGCAAGTTCCAAGTCAGTGAAACATGGTTATCTCTAATTCTTATATTAATGTCTTAAATTTTTGTGTTGTGTCACATGGTTTAAGACTGTGTCATGAGGGGTGGCTAGGTGGTACAGTGGATAGAGTACTGGCCCTGGAGTCAGGATTACCTGGGTTCAAATCCAGCCTAGGACACTTAATAATTACCTAGCTGTGTGGCCTTGGGCAAGCCACTTAACCCTATTTGCCTTGCAAAAACCTAAAAAAAACAAAACAAAACAAAAAGATTGTGTCATAGGATTCCATCTACATTTGTAAAACTTTGTAATATTTGAACACTATATCAATATACTGATCAGAGTTCTTTACTCTCTCAATGGGGACAAGACTTCCAGGCACTGAAAACAAAAAAATTCCTCAAATATTTTTTTGGGGGTGGATGTTTTACTAATAGATTATGCTCATATCTTTCAGGCTCACCTGAACTTCTGGATAACAGTTTTAGTATAATAGCACTGAATGAAAAAGGGAATTTCCTCAGTGAAAGTGAACACTTTCCAAACTTTAGTACTCTTTGTATTGTGTTGCTAGTGATGTTTTCCCCTCTCCCATACAACAGTTAACAGCTGTGTCCTTCTTTTATGGTCTTCTAATGTCAAGAAAACTGCTAAACTTGCACTAGGATCAATTAGAATATTACCTGCTAAGGTCTTAACTCCTTTGGTACAGGTGATGGATAAATCCCAGGCATGTCCTCTAGCTATAGCAAACAAGAAAAATAGGAAGACATAGTTCTTGATGCTGATGAAATAGTTTATATAGACTAAAAGTGATCTAAAGAAAACTAAACCTTCTTGCTAATGACTAGCAGACAAAGGAGTTGAACATTTTGCTAAAATTAAAACTGTTGCATGTTGTAATACATTTAGATGTATTATAATATTTAAAGAGATGAGTTGTATTCCTGTTGGATTATCAAGAAGCAATATACACAACTAGACCACATTACATCAGCTTTTCATTACATCCTTTCTCTCTTGACTCACAGCTAGGACCTTGTCTTTTTCTTTACTGACAAAAATTGAGGTCACTTATAGTAAACTCCCTCTTCTCTTCTCTCTGGAGACTCCTTAACATCATTCTTCACTTTTTAATTGTCAAAACCAGTCCTTCTATATGTGCCAGTCATAGACTGTCTCCTTAATCCTCTCCCTTTCCCTCTCTCTTTCTCTGTCCCCCCCCACTTCTCTCTCCTTTCCTCTTTCTCCCTCTATCTCTAACCCCTAACAAATACTTTCTCTTTCCCTTTCTCTCCATCTCTCTGCATTACACCATCCTCACTTTATTCAAGATGTTTCTTAAATACAACCTTCTACATGCTTTTCCATATTCCTCCCCAATGAAGCCAGTGCCCTTTCCCAAACTATCTTTTTATTTGTATTCATTCTTTTTAATATTTATTCTGCATGTATTTATATATGTATATGCCATCTCCCTTAATGGAATGTAAGCTCCTTTAGAGGAGGGATTATTTCATTCTTTGCATCTGTCTCTAGCACATAGCAAAGTGCTGGATATATATGTATGTGTATACACACAAATTTATATATATACATACATATATGCTATATATAACATATATAATATTACATATCTATATTTTTGATGTTTAGTCTTTTTAATCATGTCTGACTCTCTGTGACCCCATTGGGATTTTCTTGGCAAAGATACTGGTCCTTTCCTTCTACAGCTCACTTTTACAGATGTGGAAACTAAGGTAGAGAGGTGAAGTGACTTGCTCAGAGTCACTCAGTTCTGATTTTAGGCCTGGCACTCTACCCACAGTAACACCTAGCTGCCCCCGATATAATAGGTCAATATTTATTGAACAAGTAATTGATTATTTATTGAACATCTCTCTGCAGTAAGGATTTGGTTTTATATTCTTTGTGCATATATAGAGTTGACACAAGACATCAAATTCATTTATAAATGTAATTTTTGAAATTGATGCTGATGAAATGATCCATTATGTTATCGAGTGCTCCTTATAGGAGGGTACAGGCTACAAATTTCTTCTTGAATTCATTGTTAAGAAAATATTTGCCTCTAAAGTGAACTTGCATGCTTTCTTTTGCCAGACTATAAATCCCTTACAATTCACTGTGTTTCCCTTTCCCCCTTAGATGTCAGGAAATTCCAAACTAAATTCAGTCCTAACTACTATAATTAACTCATTTCAGATGCCTGGTAATCTCTATGCTTCTCTTCCTTTCATTGTTTTGTTCTTTTTTTTTATTTTGGATTGTCTTTTTTGCATTATGTTTGATTTTATAAACCAACTTCCTTTTTGGAAGTAGTGTGTGAATGCTAAGTGAATAAATGCCTAATGACTTGGTTGCAGAGAACTCCATGAGTGGGAAACTCATTGATAAAGATCAACAACCTATCAGTAATTTATAGTCTTGAAAAAGGTCTCCAGGGCACTGAGAAATAAAGTGGTCTCTGATCACACAAGGCAGGAGATGTCAGAGGCATGGACCTAAACTCTGGTCTTCTTTAGTCCAAGAGACCCTCTCTCCATTGCCAGGTGGTTTCAGAACATTATGAAACCCACATAGGAAGTATGCTCAAAAAAGGAAATATCTTTTTTAAAATTTTTTGCAAGGAAATGAGGTTAAGTGATTTGCCTAAGGTCACACAGAGAAGGTAAGTGTCTGAGGTCATATTTGGTTTTTTTTTTTTTTTGCAAGGCAAGTGGGGTTAAGTGGCTTGCCCAAGGCCACACAGCTAGGTAATTATTAAGTGTCTGAGACCAGATTTGAACCCAGGTATTCCTGACTCCAGAGCCAGTGCTTTATCCACTGTGCCACCTAGCCGACCCTGAGGTCATATTTGAACTCAGGTTCTCTGTTCTATCCACTATGCCACCTAGATTTCCCCATAAAAAGGAAATATCTTTAAAAAGGCCACTGTGAGCATGCATATTACTTGAGATACAAAGCAAGTTATTTTTTAATTTAAATTTACATACCAAATAATATTCTATTATAAAATTTCTTTTGGTTTATTAGATGCTTTGAATTTTCCTTATGATGATCAATTACCATTAAGCTAATATTCTGTCTTCATTGAGTTTCACTTAAGTCACTGAAACCATTCTGAGACTTAATAGAAATCATTTTTTAAAAATATTTTTTCCTAAATTACACATAAAACAATTTTTAACATCTTTTAAAAGTGTTGAGTACCAAATTCTTTCCCTTCCCCCACCAATGATAAGCAATCTGATATATGTTATCCATGTGCAATCATGTAAAACATTTCCATATAAGTCATTTTGTGAAAGAAAACAAAGAGAGAATAAAAAGAAAGGAAGGAGGGAAGGAAGGAAGGAGGGAAAAAAAGGAAAAAGAAAAAAAGAAAGAAGCAAAGAGTAAAATAGCATGCTTCACTCTATATTCAGATGCCAATAAGTCTCTGGAAGCAAATAGCATTTTTCCATCATTCCTTTAGGATTATTTTGGTCATTGTCTTGCTGAGAATAGTTGTCATTTACTTATGTTGTTCATCATACAATATTATAGAAGCAATGTTCTCCTAATTCTGCTCATTTCACATAGGAATGATTTTTTTATTTTATTAAGATTTTGTTTTCCAATTATATATAATAATAGCTATCATTTTCTGTAAGGTTTTGAATTTCACAATTTTCCCCCTACCCTCCCTTCCCTCCCCCTATTCCACTCACAGAAGGCAGTTTGATAATCTTTACATTGCTTCTATATAGAAATGATTTTTAAAGAAAATATCTGGTGTTTGAAATTATTTGTATCACTATTGTCTCTTAATGTAGATAATAGAATTTTGACTACATTAGGAATATTTTTGGCTTTTAAAAAGTGTAGCCATCAGGGGCAGCTGGGTGGTGTGGCAGATAGAGCACCAGCCTTGAAGTCAGGAGGACCTGAGTTCAAATGTGACTTAGACATTTAATAATTATCTAGCTGTGTGACCTTGGGCAAGTCATTTAACCCCATTGCCTTGCAAAAAAATGTGTACTTATCAAATAATTCATGAGTAAGTAGATTTTTTAAAAAAGAGAACTGTATTTTCTTTGAACCAAAAGACAATTTCTCTTAATATGATGGGACTTGTTAGCTAATCATTTGGAGACAGAGATTCCTGAATATAATCAAGGCATTTGTAATAGGATGTTTTAGATGCTCACCTCCCACCCCAATTACCTTGGCTATATTGTTTCTTTAAAAGATCTCATCCTGAAAAAAATAGAATCTCTCTCTCTCTCTCTCTCTCTCTCTCTCTCTCTCTCTCTCTCTCTCTCTCTCGGTCCATATGCTGACTCCACAATCCATCCCATCCTGCTACCAGACTGTTCAGGGAACCAAAAGTGAAAAAAAAATTATATGTATAGATGGATAAGTATCACACAGAAGACCATGGAAGAGTTCACATGAGGAGGTTGAAGTATATAACTGATGAGGATTTATGGGGAATTTCAAAGAAGTATAAAAGCAAGAGATGTCATCAGAGAAATTTATGCTAGGAAGACACTACGGACCGTTCACGTGATGAAAATGAAAGAAGACTGGTGGATAACCAGAGGGATTTTACTAGTATTCTCCTGATGTCTAAAACTGAGGAGAATCTGAGGAAAGCTTCCAATGGATCAACTTGCCCTGGAAAATTTTTGAGATGATCATAGCTAAAGCTCAAAAGGACCTCAGAGACCATCTAATGCAGCCCCTTCATTTTAAAAATGAAGAAATTGAGCACATAAATAGGAGTTGCATAGCACAGAAAGGCATGGATGGCTACCTTCACTGGAGAGAAACATTCAGAGATTCACAAATTTAGAGTTGGAAGGGACCTCTGAGACAATCTGAAAAAAATCCTATTTTACAGATAGGGAAACTGAAATCTAGGGAGGATACATGATACATATAGTAGTGTCACAGTTGGGATTTAAACTCAGGTGTTCCTGACTCCAAACCTAGTGTCCTTACCTCATACATCTTGCTACCTCCTACCCACATCAATGAGATGTACCTGTGTACATACAACTATACAAATCTTAAATTGGGCCCTAAATAATGAATATTAATCTGTTATTGAGGTTTTGTAGTTAACTTCGATTTTTTTTTTTTTGTTATGAGAAATGAAACAACAAGCACTTAAGAAATGCATACTATGTTCTTCAAGGCAACTGGAAAACACAGTTCAACCTAAAAAACCCAAATTTTTAGAAAAAGGTCAAAGAGAAAGTCTAGTTTTTTATTAAGTGCACTAACAAGATTTCTAGACAGGAATGAAGTTAGTATTCAATTAAAAAAAGAGGCAGATTAACTTTCTTTAATGAACTTCTATCACCATGAAGAATTCTTCTATAATATTCTCCCTAAGTATTAAGGGTTTTTTCAAATATATTCAGAGGCTCCTATTTGGGGGAAGAAAGGGAATTCCAATCTATTTATACCCATTAAGAGGTCTCCTTAGTGGTACAGTAAACTGTCAACACTACCACCTTGGAAATATTTTGGAAAACAGAAAGCATGAATTTCTGCAAATTGAAATATCTGAATCCATTTTGGTTTCTATTGATGACATATCAGTTTCAAGTAACTTAGATTTATTTGCTTATGTCTAACCCAATACAGGTAATTCAAAGGGGGAGAGAGTATTAATTTTTGGGATAAGGAGTTGGGATAGGGAGAATCATTAGGAAAGATTTCCAGTGGGAGGCAACCCAGGCTCAGTTTTGAAGAAAGATAAGGATATGAAGGGCAGGTGTTAGGAGGGAGTGCACATCAATAGACAAATAACTAGAACTTCTCATCTCTCAAAGAAGGGTCCTACAAAGTAAAGACAATCCTCTAGCCTGAGGCATCATGGTTGAACTTTAAGGGTTGCAAAATTAAACCGTTTTCTGATCTGCATGTAGGCTGGATTCAGTTCTAGAGGAGCCTTCCTTTAACAAAAGGGGAACCTGTGTTCCCTTTCCTCACATATACTGTCTCTCAGTAAACCCTCCCTAGTAGAATAAGGAAGAGACAAAATAAAAATATTCAATGTCCTATATGAATTGGAATTAGGACAGATAATTTATTCTTATACACACAAGAAAACCTAAACTTTAGAAAAACACACACACACACACACACACACACACACACACACACAACCAGTACGCATTAAGACAAAATTTAGTAGCATTCCTCCCTTCCCCCCACCGAGAACAATATCGATTTTCTTGATGGTGTAGAACTGAGGAAATCTGAATTTCTTATTAAAGGAGTGTCTTGGTAGTTATTGTATGTGGACTTTGAGATTTCCAGAGCAGGGAAACTGACTTGTTATATGAATCCCTCATGTCCCTCAAGCTGAGTCCTGCTCCATGTTGGGGTTAGGGGGAAGATAATGTTCCCATAATAAATGAGCAAAGAAGTAAGTATCCATCCTTCCCCATCCTCACTGGAGTCACATGATGTGATATAGAGAGTCAAATTCAAAATGGTCCATGTCAGAAGTTTTCTTCTTTTAAGAGGCAAGGAACCACTTGAATTTACCATGTTCAACACCTCTAAAAAGTCATTGAACCATTTTGATGTAGTTTCAAGTCATCTTAGGATTGAAACCTTAGGGTTCAGTGCTTCATCAGGTGTTGGTTCAATTTCCTTTGTTTTGTAACATTTAGAGATATTTTCATTCTTTTAGATATTTTGGTATTTTATGATTTTAGTATCAGATTTTATTTTTAGATTTTTTGCAAGGCAATGGGGTTAAGTGACTTGCCCAAGGCCATGCAGCTAGGTAATTATTAAGTGTCTGAGGTAAAATTTGAACTCAGATACTCCTGACTCTAGGGCTGATGCTCTATCCACTGAGCCACCTTGCCCAGTTTTCAGATTTTAAACTGAGTTTTCTTTCTCCTGAGAGCTTGGCAGTCTTTAATGGCCCCCCGCCCCACACAATTATTTATTTTAGTTTTTTCAAGGTAATGAGGTTAAGTGGCTTGCCCAAGGCCACATGGAGCTAGGTAATTATTGTCAGAGGTCAGATTTGAATTCAGGTACTCCTGACTCCAGGGCTGGTGCTCTATCCGCTGCACCACCTAGTTGCCCCTCCCCTTATAATTTCTAAGAATTATTTTCTTATTCTTTCTTTTCAGTGGTGGGTCCCCCAACTTCTTAGTTAAGGGAGAAGGGAATTGGACCTCAAAAATTTCTATCACATTGGGGAAAAATATGGGTCTCCTAGGAAGACTCAAGTATTTGTCAATCTCTTCTTCAAGGTTGGGGCAGTTCCAAATACTAGGATCCCACTCCAGTTCGTTCTCTGATTGGACACAAATGCCTCAGACAGAACACGCCTCCTGTCTTTTGCAAAAATCTGGGAGTGGAAGCCTGAAATTCACTACTCTGTTGCCACAGAATAATAGTAGGGGTGATCTAAGAGGCAGAGGATTCTGGCAAAGCAGCAGGAGGGAAGCTGTTGATGGATGAGGCCCAGGGTCTGATTGTATACCTCACTGGTGCTGAGTGAACCCTATTAGAGGTTAATATTCTTCACTGTTAATTCACAAAGGTGTTACCTTGTTAGCATTCTTGATTTGAGTCTGTGGACAGGGGTGTCATTATTCTACCTTCTGATATTATACATCTCTATAGGGTTTTTGGAGTTAGTGGGATCAGGAGAAAATATCTAGGCCTTCATCTTTTTAATCTGGTAACCTTCAACTTGTATTTGTATCCCCAGGATTTACCACAATACCAGTACATCAGGTCATTTAAGATATAGAAAATAGAGGCGGCTAGGTGACACAGTGGATAGAGCCCCGGCCCTGGGGTCAGGAGCACCTGAGGTCAAATCCGACCTCAGACACTTATTACCTAGCTGTGTGGTCTTGGGCAAGCCACTTAACCCCATTGCCTTGTAAAAACTAGAAAAATAAAAATATAGAAAATACTGATCAGTAACTTGGGAAAATGGTAATATTATGAAGAAAACAGGAAAGTCAGAGGAGATGCTTTATGAGAACAATTTGGGTTTTTGATGGGCCCTGTGGTAAATAAGAGGCCTTGAATTTGAAGACAGCCTTGGGGGGGAAGATTCAAAAAGCACATTTTCAATGTTGACATCTGTACCAGACCAGAAATTTTTTTCCCCCTTTATACTTCCTTCACTCAAAGCCTTCTAGGTCAGTGCTCACTTTCATTTACTCCACCAGTAACCCTTGTCCCAAAGAACTGACATTTCATCAACATATATCCAGAAACTGGCAAAATTTAATTATTTTTCAACAAGAAATTAAGTAATTTGACTAGGGTCAGAGGCAGCTAGTACATGTTAGAATGAAGACTTTAAAGTACAGGTGAGTCAGATGATTGTAGCATTACTTTCTTCTACTTCAAAAATAAGTAGAGGTACTAAACCAAGAGAAAAATTCCTAGAAATGCAAATTATTTTTAAAAATTACATGCCCTGTTATTGCTAAGAGTCCAAAAGTATCTTCATATGTATGAACTTTTATATTTCCTGTAAGTTATGGACTCCTGGTAAAACTTACCTAAAACATAACTGGGTTATGGGTTAAAAGGCAAAAACACAGATCTGACCTTTAGGAGCTCATATTCTAATACAGGAAGCCAATATGAAAGCTAGTGTTAATAAAAGGTACTGAGTTGAAGGAACTGAGGTAATTTGGTTTTGAACCTTGAATGAGACCAGGGGTTATCTGGGGACAGGGACAAGGGTGTTCAAAGCACGAGAGTACACCACTGAAAAAGCATGATGAGACTTTAAAGTCTGTAAGGAATAAGCAGATTATCTTGCATGACTACACTTATTTGTTAAATGGGTGTTTTCCCCCCCTTTTTAAAGGGGGGGTTCTTTAAGAGAATTAAAAAAAATGAAGTTTGACAAATGTCACTGGATCATCTCCCAAAGTTTAAGACTAGAAAGATAGGAAGGGGTCAGGTTGTAAATGCTTCAAATGCCAAAAGAGCAGGAACCAACTAGAGTTTTTTAGTGTCATAGACCCCAAATCCTTATTCTGAAAGGTGATTCTTCCAAGATAGAGTAGCATTAACTAAATTTTGGGTTTAAATGCTTAGCCCATTAAATCTTTGAAGGATTTTCTTTTGGTTTTCAGTAGGCTACAGAATTCCATACTATCTCCAATGACAACTAACATTTCTTTTTGTTGTTGCTGTTTTAGGTTTTTGCAAGACAAATAGGGCTAAGTGGCTTGCCCAAGGCCACACAAGTAGGTAATTATTAAGTGTCTGAGGCTGGGTTTGAACTCAGGTACTCCCTGACTCCAGGGCTGGTGCTTTATCCACTAGCCACCCCATTTTTAACGTTTCTAACCTTTTTCTTTTGTATTTGTGTGAATGAAAGAAAGTTTGTTACTGGCCTTGGTTTATGTTTTAATTGTGAAACAAGAGATTAATTCCTCATAATTTATGCAGTAGAACAGTGGCTTACTCATTTAGTGCTTTGTATTTCTTACCTTTTCAATGGGAAGAGGGAGAGGGAATTAGCAACTGAAAATCAATATTAAAAAAACAAACAACTTACCCATTTAAGAAAACTGGTTTTTAAAAAAGCACAACATACTTCATAAGAAAATGATTTTAATAGAACTTATTTAAAAAATGAATAAAAATGATGCTACACTGAAGTGATAAATACTTTGAAAATATATTAAGATCTATTGAAAGAGACCTCAGAAATTCCAGACTTCAGAGGAATTTGAACTATCTACTAAACTATAGCCATTCAATACTTTTTAAGAAAAGGCATCAGATACCCCATTATTAAAGGCATTTGAAATTCTGGATAGACATGAGGCTTTTCTCCATCACCTTATAATAAAAACAGCATAAACTACTTTTACAAATATGAAGTACCAACATTTCAAGTTCTCTTTCACAAAAGCCTTTGAACAGTCAATCAGTTTATGAGGAGAATGGGGGGGAAAAGCATTGGTCAAAGAGAATAGTTCATAAGTTATTATGGCAGTGTTCAAGATGACAGCTTCTTAATCAAAAACCAAAGGATGCACATTCAATACAAAGATCCTGACGAGATAGTTCATGTTCTTCTAGCTTCTTCCAGCTTTAATCATCTTAACAGATGGTAATTAACAACTGCAGCCATTCTCTCTTCTGCACCTGGTCATCTTCTAGGTCTTTGCTTCCAAGATCAACATAAACAGTTTAAAATCCATTATCTTACAGCTAAAAGAAGAGCCAATCCCACTAGTCCAAATCCTGCAGCTGCCGCCATTATACAGCACAGGGTACTACTTGGATCACTTTGTTGGTTTTGGGTGAAGTGGTGGTGAAAACCAGTCTGGATGGGAAGAAAGGAGAAAGCATTGATCATTTCAGACTCTCTAAATATCATTTCAGACTCTCCAAGGTCTGTCTTTGATCCCTAGAACATAGCAGGCATTTTAATAGCAACTTGATCAATTTAGTCTATTGCCACCAGTTCCTCAAAAAAAGTTCAACATTTGTTGAAAATCAATATCAGTGTTTATTCTAAGAAAAAGACCACATGCCTGTATTAGAGAGGGTGCTTTGGTTCTGAGGCATTTGGTAATATTAGGAGTTATTTTTTAAAGTCACCATTGGAAAACAAAATCATGATATGTTGAGAAGTGACCAAGCTAATAATAGTTAGCAAAACTTACAAGTTCTCATTTGATAATCATTATAACCCTGGTAAGAGTCTGAGGCTGTATTTGAATTTGAGATTTCCTGGCTCCAAGCCCAACACTTGAATGTGTCACCTAGCTGCCCCAAATTGCTAGAAGGATGAACAGTTCCTGAGTGTCTAGATACTTTAGGGGAGGAAAAAAGAGAGATTCTACTGAATGCTGCAATTTGCCCCAGAAATATAGATTACATAGAAGGGAGTGATCAGAAAAGCAATCCATTATCACTGCCCGTTTCTGAACAAAAAACAAACGCTATTATGAAGATCCTCTGGGTTATTAGATTCCCAGTTGACCCTTCTGAAGCTAAAACTAGCAGCTGTTCCAGTCATCTCCATTCAGGATAATCAGAAGTGACAGTAATTAAACTCCAGATGGTTGCATTTTAACTTTGCTGGGTAGAAGGGTTTGCATAAACAAGCTGTATTTGGCATGCCTTTGGCAACTCTACTCTTTATACTCTATTTTCTATCAAAGAACTAATATAAATGTTTCTTCCCTCCCCCAATGCCTCAAAAATGTTTAGGTAAGTACCACACTTGGTTTTTTCCCCCATCAACTCCTTTCATAGCAAATCCCAGTGAAATGCTAAATGTTGACCATGTTTCCTCAATTAGAAATGACTCTGGATGAAGAGGTGTTGGGATGTTCTCTCATCCCCACCAGAGTATTCTGGGTCTGGAATCAGAAAGACTAGAGTTGAACTCCAACTGAAGGATTACTCTGTGACCTTAAGCAAATGTGTTTCTTCAAAATGAAGATAATACCTTTCCTCCCAGGACTGTGGTAAGCATCAAATGATATTAAGGACTTTAGTATAGTTCTTGAAACCCTGTAGTAGAAGAGCTATATAAATACTTATTCCCTTCCTTAATTTCCTGGCAACACTACCTATATTTGGATACTCAATTCATTCATTAATAATTTAAGACATCTATAATATTAAGACACTGGAACAACCAGATGGGAATTTTTAAAAATTAAGGTCTATGATTATGCAGATTAGGTCAAGAAAAAGCACCACAACAGCCCCCAGTCTTTCTGGTAACCTTTACGAAATGTGGTGACCCACATGAAAGTCCCAATGCAAACCTGAAAGTAAGCTCAGCCACAAGTTGCAGAAATAAGCCTAGACAGTGTCAAGAACTGAAGGGGACCTTAGATCTTCTAGACCTTCATTTTACAGCTGAGCAAAGAATCTATGGAGCTGGTCCCAAGGATACTGTGACTAGGAAGTGGGAATTGAATTCAGGCGTTCCCACTCCTTATTTAGAAGGGCCAATTGGCTCTTAGTTATGTAAGGAAAGACTGGGAGGGGGAAAAAGGAAGGGGGGGAAGGAAGGAGGGAGGGGGGAAAGGAAGGAGGGAGGGGGGAAAGGAAGGAGGGAGGGGGGAAAGGAAGGAGGGAGGGGGGAAAGGAAGGAGGGAGGGGGGAAAGGAAGGAGAGAGGGGGAAAGGAAGGAGGGAGGGGGGAAAAGGAAGGAGGGAGGGGGGAAAGGAAGGAGGGAGGGGGAAAAGGAAGGAGGGAGGGGGGAAAAGGAAGGAGGGAGGGGGGAAAAGGAAGGAGGGAGGGGGGAAAAGGAAGGAGGGAAAGGAAGGAAGGGAAAAAGGGAAAAGAGGGAGGGAGGGGGAAAGGAGGGAGGAAAGGAGGGAGGGGAGGAAGGGGGAGGAAGGAAAGGAGGGAGGGAGGGAGGAAAGGAGGGAGGGGGAGGAAGGAAGGAAAGGAGGGGAGGGAGGAAAGGAGGGAGGGGGGAGGAAGGGGGGAGGGGGAAAAGGAAGGAGGGAGGGGGGAAAAGGAAGGAGGGAGGGGGGAAAAGGGAGGGAGGGGGGAAAAGGGAGGGAGGGGGGAAAAGGAAGGAGGGGGGAAAAGGAAGGAGGGAAAGGAAGGAAGGGAAAAAGGGAAAAGAGGGAGGGAGGGGGAAAGGAGGGAGGGGGAGGAAGGGGGAGGAAGGAAAGGAGGGAGGGAGGGAGGAAAGGAGGGAGGAAAGGAGGGAGGAAAGGAGGGAGGGGGAGGGAGGAAAGGAGGGAGGGGGGAGGAAGGGGGGAGGGAGGAAAGGAGGGAGGAAAGGAGGGAGGGGGAGGGAGGAAAGGAGGGAGGGGGAGGAAGGGGGGAGGGAGGAAAGGAGGGAGGAAAGGAGGGAGGGGGGAGGAAGGGGGGAGGGAGGGAAGGAAAGGAGGGGAGGGAGGAAAGGAGGGAGGGGGAGGAAGGAAAGGAGGGGAGGGAGGAAAGGAGGGAGGGGGAGGGAGGAAAGGAGGGGAGGGAGGAAAGGAGGGAGGGGGGAGGAAGGGGGAGGGAGGGAAGGAGGGAGGGGGGAAAGGAGGGAGGAAAGGAGGGAGGGAGAGAAGGAAGGAAGTGGGGGAGGGAGAGAAGGAAGGGGGGGGAGGGAGGGAAGGAGGGCGACCACAAGGGTCAGCAGGCCCGCCGCCGGCCACCTCTGGCACTTCGGTGCCAAGGGCCGCAGTCAGGGCTCGGCTCGGCGGCGGGGCGAGGCTGACGCCGGCCCGGAGGAGGCGCCCGCGGCCGGGCCCCACTGACCCGCCGCGCTCCCAGGTCCCGGGCCGGGGGGAGCGGCGCGGCGGGGCCGGCCCCCCGGGGCCCTTATAAGGCAAACGGTTCGGCCCGGGCCGGGGCTCCGAGCACCCGCGGGCCGCCCCCCCCGGCCCCCCCCCCGGCGCCCCCTCCCCCCCCGGTGCCCCCCCTCCGGCCCCTCACCCAGCCGCCGTGCTCCTGCAGCCAGGCGCCCTTCTGGTCCACCAGGTAGCGGCACAGCTCGCGGCCCCCCCCCCCGGCGCCCCCCTCCCCCCCCCCCCCGGTGCCCCCTCCCCGGCGCCCCCTCCGGCCCCTCACCCAGCCGCCGTGCTCCTGCAGCCAGGCGCCCTTCTGGTCCACCAGGTAGCGGCACAGCTCGCGGGCCCCCCCGGCGCCCCCTCCCCGGCGCCCCCTCCCCGGTGCCCCCTCCCCGGCCCCTCACCCAGCCGCCGTGCTCCTGCAGCCAGGCGCCCTTCTGGTCCACCAGGTAGCGGCACAGCTCGCGGCCCCCCCCCCGTGCCCCCTCCCCGGGCCGCCCCCCCCCCCGGCCCCTCACCCAGCCGCCGTGCTCCTGCAGCCAGGCGCCCTTCTGGTCCACCAGGTAGCGGCACAGCTCGCGGCCCCCCCCCCCCCGTGCCCCCTCCCCGGGCCGCCCCCCCCCCGGCCCCTCACCCAGCCGCCGTGCTCCTGCAGCCAGGCGCCCTTCTGGTCCACCAGGTAGCGGCACAGCTCGCGGCCCCCCCCCCCCCGGCGCCCCCCTCCCCCCCCCGGTGCCCCCTCCGGCCCCTCACCCAGCCGCCGTGCTCCTGCAGCCAGGCGCCCTTCTGGTCCACCAGGTAGCGGCACAGCTCGCGGGCCACGCGCCGGCTCCGCTCCCGGCGCAGCTGCTGCGCGCGCTCCTCCTTGCGCAGGTCCTCCAGCTCCAGCAGCGAGCCGGCGAACACCACCAGCACCGCCACGCGGCCCCAGTTGAAGCCGTCCTGGCTCAGGAGCTCCGCCACCTCCGCCAGCACCTGCTCGGGCGTCTGGTCCAGCAGGCGGCCCCGGGCGCACTCGAAGAAGTCGCGGTAGCGCCGGCGGAGCTCCCGGGCCACCAGGCGCATGGTGGCGGCCGCCGGGGAGGGCGCGGGCCGCTCCTCCGGGCCGTCGCGCCGGCCGCAGCACTCCAGGTAGTCGGCCACCAGCTGCGCCGTCTCCTGCCGGAGGGCGCCCTTGGGGTCCATGGCCTCGCCCGGCCCCGCCTGCGCCCCTACGCGCCGCGCCGGCCTTTTAACGGGCGGGGGCGGGGCCGCAGGGGGCGGGGCCGACCTGGCCCCGCCCCTTCCCGCCTCTGCGCGGGGGGCGCGGGGGGGGCGCGGCCGGGGCTCGGGCCTGCGGGGACAGGAAGTGGGCTTCGCTCCAGCCCTTGACGTAATCCCCGCCCCGCCCCGGGGAGGGACCCCCGCGTCGGAGCCCGGGGAGCGCCGGGGGCAGCTCCCTCCCTCTGAAGGGTTAAGGGGCGGGGGGCGCCTTCAGCGCCAGTAACTGAGCCTGTGCGAAGCGAAGCTCCGAAGGGGGGACGGAAGCGGGGGGCTCCTGTCCGTGCACTTGGACAAAGGAGGAAGGAAAAGGAAACGGGGGCGAGGGGGCGAGGGAGGCCGACCCCCGCGCACCCCGGCCTGCGGAACACCAAACAGCCCTAACGAGCCAACGCTCCGAGTCCAAATTGTTTTCTTCTTAGTTCTTTGCAAGGCAATGGGGTGAAGTGGCTCGCCCGAGGCCACACGGCTAGGGCATCACTAAGTGTCTGAGGCCGGACTTGAACTCGGGTCCTCCCGACTCCAGGGCCGGCGCTCCATCCCCTGCGCCGCCTAGCCGCCCCCTCAATTTCATCGTCAAACATTGGAGGCCGTCTAAAGTGTCCCTTTCAGCTAGAAATTCTATTGTTCTACTTAATTTTTAAGAAGGATGTTCTTCCTTGGGTTTTTCAAACATCCCCTATGGTATATATTTGGACTTTGCTGAAAAAAACTTTTGCCCATTTTGATAAGGAACACTTGAAAAGGATGGATGCTTCAGGAAGCATCCATCAAGCACCTTTCGGAACACCAGCTCCCCTTTGGTCTCACCCCCAGACTTAAGGGTCTGCAATGTGGCGGTGTTCTGGCTTACGTGTTCTCTAATTGTTATCTGTGTTTATGTCTCATTTCCCCAATAAGATTGTGGGGTAAGTAAGGACCGTTCTGCATCTCTTTGTATCTCCCATCACCTCTAGCACAAAACTCAGATACACCCGTACTTTCCCCAAAAGAATCCCAGACTGATCCTTCTTGTACTTTTTTTCTTTTTGAGGGTCCACATGGTATGGTTCACCCAAATGTTAGAGCTGTTTCTTCCAGAGTCAAAGGCCTCCAGATTGCCCCCTAATATATCCCCATGTACATCACCCTGGAATCAATGGGTGGTTTTCTTGGTCTTTTTTTCTTTTGCTTTTAGATACAGTATAATTTCCCTTAGAGTCACAGATTGAGAGCAGGGAATGTATCCTGTCCTTTTCCACCCAGCCCACTGCCTTACACACACAGGAGGAACTCATAAAATGTTTGTTGAAGGAAAACTGTGACCTCTTCAGAAATCTGTTACACAGGTGGGTATCCTGCTGTTACCAATTTTACACAGCTGTGATGAGGATCTCATCAATGGAGACAGATTGGGCAGATTCCTAGTCTCTTTGCTACAAAGTGACATCAAGCTAAAGATTTTAAAATCCATAAAATATGGTAACTCCAAATCTCCAGAATAGTTGAGGATTGAACCTACAGTTATTTTTTCTAGTCATTCAGAATTTATTTAGCATCTACTTTATTAGCTTCCTAAACATCTCACATGGCAAGACAAGATTACCAACATGCTCTCAAAACAGGGATCTTGGTTTTGGGACTTCATCTCCTGCTCTTATGGAAGGAGAATATGGGGTTATGAGAGGAATTTCTGATTTCTTTGGGGTAGGATTCTCTGAGGCATGGACTTACCATTTCCACTGAAACACGTTTGCATGCTATCTTCCATTAAAATGTGATCTCCTGGACTTACAGCAACTGTTTTTACCCTTTTTTTCCTCCCCCCACCCCCAACCCTTAGCAGTGTGCCTAGAATATTTTATTGTTTTTATTGACCCATTTTCAGTTGTGTCCAACTTGTTATGAGTCCATTTGGGGTTTTTTTGGCAAAGGTACTGGAGTGGTTTGCTCTAGCTCATCTTACGGGTGAGGAAAGTAAGGCAAACAGGTATTAGTGATTTGCCCAGGGTCCCACAGCTAAGTAAGAGTCTGGTTTGAACTCAGAAAGACTCAGGAAGATGAGTCTTTCTTTGTCTCCAGACCTGGTGCTCTATCCATAGTCATCTAGCTACTTAATATAAGCTTGTTTGCCTGCCTACTTGCCTGACTGGCAGTTTGATTAAGCTTATGGACACTTAATCAGACTAATGTTTTTAAATGCAAAGAATAAAGTGATTAGGATTATAAAAGAAAAGAATTATGTTAAAAGTGAAGATGTATTTTTCTTCTTTTCTAAGTTAAATAACCCACAGTGTCTGTGTATTCAGGTTAAGAACCACTTTGGATTTATTCTTATGATGAAAAAGTTTAAGAACTTCTAAGGAACATAGTCATGGTGTGGCATTCTGCCCTCCTCCAGGACAAAGCTCATTGTCTACAAACTCAGCTACAAATTAAAAATGGAGTCTGGGGCAATTTAGTCACAAGAGACTTCTTTTGAGGATGAGTCATTACTACTTATAATGCAAAAATGGAGCTGACAGTCTCTCTCTTCCATCAAACCTGGGGAAATTCTCCTTGCCATTATGTAAATGCAACTATACAAATAGTCTACTTTGGGAGAGCCCCCAAGGTGATTTAAAGTGCAGTCTAGACAAAAATTTACCAGCAAATTTTTCCAGAAAAATATTGAAACCAAAGAACAAAAATATGTCAGTTGGTCTATGTCACCTGGGGATACAATGGGTAGAACATAAGATCTGAAATCAGAAAGTCCTGACTTCAAATTTAGTCTCTAAAATTTAATAGCTTTGTGACCCTGGGCAAATCATTTAACTGCTTTCTACCTCAATTTCCTCAACTGTAAAATGGGGGTCACAGTAACACTAACCTCTAAGTTTCTTGTGAGGATAAAAATGAGATAATGTTTATAAAAGACTTTGCAAGTCTTAAAAAGCTACATAAATGCTAGTTTTATTTAGTTGATCTTTCCCATTTCCCTCAATGCAGATCTTGCCCTAGTCATACCTTCTCATCTTTTGTGATTCTTATCCCTGTTCATCCAGTTTCCAGACTGCATCTATGTGATATCTTCTTCTAGGTCTGGTAACATTCTATGGGTATTAGTGAAGCACTTGGGTTCCCCATCTATAATTCCCTCCCTTTGGACTCTGTGATATTTTTCTTGCTACTGACTATATCCAGTGCCTATTGCTTCTTGAAGAAAGTATTTGTGATAACATCTATGAAAGCTCTGAATAGTTTATAAACCTTGGACAACTTTTGTTTCTTAATTCCAAACCATATATTCAAATACTGTATACAGAAAGGATGTCCCAAAACTCTTAGTGAAGTTAAGCTTTTTAAGTTTGAATTTATTGAATTTGAAGCTAAAAAAAAGTTTCAATTGCACTAAAACTTTTGGAAATCCTGTTTTTAACCTAGTTTCTTTATGTCCAACTTAGCTATTGGGTAACAAATTATATGTTGATTTAATTTGGAGTACTTTGTTAGGTTCTTCATGGATTTTTTTCCCTACTTCTTCATCCTCTACAACTAATGCTCATGCTTAAGCCATGATGATTTTCAAGATGGTCACGTTACTTAGGCTACTCACAAGCACTGCAAGATAGTATTGACTAATGTCTTATAAAAGGATGTTTCCTGTTGCCTTTGGGCCCACACAATAAAACCAATTCAACCAGTTTCTCCATTTACCTCTTTAAGGGAACCTGTGAGCTATCCTTCCATTTATCTACAATGTGTTTGTGTTTTCTGGTTTCAATTATAGTAGGAAATGCCAATAATGATGTGGTTCATTTCCTCCAGTAGTATGTTAACTGGATAGTATTTGGACAAGGATCTCACAATTAGAATTAGTAAAAGTTAAATATATCTTTATAGGGTCCAGGAATTCTTTTATTTTTCAATCCTTAAAACTTTTTATTTAATTTTCACTAAATAGGCAATACCTGGTACAAAAAAAGAGGGTAAGATTATTGCAAAATGAAGAATGGAATTGAATTATCTATGTATGAGACTTTCACAGTAAAATCATAATTTACTTTGTATTATAAATGTGCTTGCTGAGAATCTATTCATACTAAATAAAGCAACTGATCAGTTTCTGAAAAGTCACAGATAGTTCTTGGGTAACTTTTAAAAATACCTTCAAATAGCTCTATTTGCTTTAAAACAATATAAAACACAACTTTAAAAAATACTTGAAAAGTACTTGAAAAATAATTGAATATAACACAAACTTTGGATTCTGAAGCAAAATTTGTTTATATATTATAATTAGCTTGCTCATGACATTATTCTTGGTGCATTAGCAAAATTTCCATGAGATTTTCATACTTCCTGAATAATCTGGAAAATCTTCATATGATTCCCCGAGACCTTAAAAAAAAATCATGTTATCCTTCATTATGTCTATTTGTTCTTTTTGTCTTGTTTGGGAGTGGGGAGGATGAATCTTTAGTTGCATAGGGAAAAAAAAAAACCCAAACCCATTGCTTTCCTGACCTCATCTTTAGAAACATTATTTAATGCCATGCTATGGGCTTTATTATGCCTAGTTATTATGGATTATAAAGTATAGTTTAGATATTAAAATGTAAGTATCCTTTCAAAGCTTAATGCCTAAGTCCCGGTTCAATAGAGAGGGCTCCTCAGGAGGAAAGATTTAAGGAGACCAATACTTAGTTGAGATTGGTATATTTGGTGTTCTGAGGTCCAAAGAATTTGGGAGTGAGAAGGGTATTGAAAAGTGAAGATGCCAAAGCAAAAGATCTATTTTATAATTTTACCTAGCCCTGGATGGCTGTCCATTCTAGTTACCCTTTCTTGGCATCTCAGGATAAATTTTAAGACATTTCCTTTCATCTCTCTTCTGAATACATTACTGCTAGTCTTGGGATATTCTTCTTATGACTAGACATATTATTATAAATATTAACTTTTCATAAATATTTCTTTACTTTGCTTCTTCTAGGCATCAAAATTCATTTTACCATTTAAAAAACTTTTGAGCAACTTCCTACTAGTCTAAGTTGGCTTTTTTGGTAGTCTACCTAAATGGTAAGATTTTTAAGAAAGGTTCCTTTGCTTCTTCTCTCTTCCCCCAAACCCTCTCATTCAGAGTCTAGAATTCTAGAATATGAGATTGGTTTCTTTGTGGCCCTATTAAAATACAAACTCCTTCAGAGAGAAGTAATTTTGGTGGATGATACTCCCTTCACCATTGAGGATTGCTATCCATTCAACTCATTCATCCTGTGTGATTCTTTTTCATGTCCTTCCATAAATTCTCCATAGAAGATCTATTCCTAGAGACTTTCTTGTTCTCTTAGTATTTGGTAGAGATCAGTCATACACCGGAGCTCTCAACTAATCAATCAACTGTAAAATAGGAAGGTGGATAAGCCACAATTGTGGCTTTGTGTTGAATGCAACTATACTATCCCTTCAAAACTCTCCTGCTCTACTTCCTCCCAACAATACCTCTCATGTTACTTGTAACTGCTAGAGTTCCTCAAATTGGTTAAAGAGACCCATTAATTATGAAGTTAATCACCATCACTACCCCTGCATCTTTCCCATTCTCTAGCCTTCTGACCTCAATTATCTCAGGACTGCAAGTCTCCTCTAGCCAGAAACTCTAAGATGTTGGGTTTTTATCTCAAACATAAGCTAGGGAATAAACTCCCTCTCCTTCAAATATATTTTTTTTGGTGGGATTAGTAATTCAATGGATGGGTGCAATATAATGGGTGGCAATAATATCTACCTATCCATTTATCCTTCTATCACTATCTATCCAGGGTACCATCTTCCTTCCATTTTCTAAACTTTCTTGGTATTTTTGAGTCCTCACTCTAATAAAAATGAGTTTCTTCAAAGCCTTTAATCTCTTCATTGCCAGATATGGTGACCTTTTCTCAATCCTCATCCTTGACTTAAAAAAAATTTTTTTTGCAGTATTTGATATCATTGCCTACCCTTACCTCCTGGATCAGGAGTTCTTAAACTGGGACCTGTAAATGTATTTTTAAAATCTTTTTTTAGTTGTATATCATGTTTTAATCCTATGTACTTTATCTTATGCTTTTAAAAACATTATTCTGAGGAGTCCAGACTTCACCAGACTACCAAAGGGGTCTATGACACCAAAAAAAGATTGAAAACTTGTTTCCTAAATACTTACTTTCTTCTCTGTGTTGTGTACTTTCTTGACTATTGATTCCTCCGTCTTCTTTGCGGAAATATTGTCCACATTCCCCAACTATGGATATCCCCCAAGACTATCTTGAGCATTCTTTTCTCCATATATTTTTGCATGTAATGAGGAATCAACCAATGAGTCTGACCCTTATGAGCCTTTCAAGAATTCTTGCCTGATGCAATCTCCATATGGACTTTGGAGCATGCGTATATTATCTATAATTGATTCCTGTCTGCAAATTATGTGGGTATTTTTTTTCTTTTTGAGTCATTGTATAGCCAGACTTGGGGAACATTCAATAAATTTTAGACAACCAGAAACTCACTCATTTTTTTCTGCTGATTTCTTCCTGGTGATATTCCAGAAAGAGAGGTGAGACAGTGGTGTGGGGGTGGGGAACCTTGTATCCTTCTCCTCTATGGCCAAATGTAGTCTGTTGGCTACCTTTTTGGTTCTTTGATATTCCACCTTTGTTCTTTTGTTTTAGGTGAAGGAGATTGGAGATGACTTTGGTTTTGTGAGTTCCATGAGGTTCATTAGTCGAATCATTTTTTTTTTTTTTTTTTGCAGTCAGCCATTCTAGTATTCTAGACATATGATGCCCTGAGGAATGAAGGACCCAAGCCATCAGTAGCTGAGGCAGGGATTTATCTATTGGGAATAATGCATTTGGAAATGAACTTTGTGGAGCTGATGCTATATAGAAACTTCATTAAGCTTGAGCTATTCACCCCAACCACCCAAATGAATGTGGTGGGGGGGGAGGGGGTATGGGGGAAAGGGATGTTTATATTTTTGGTCTTGCTATATTTTTGGGTACAATTTTTTTAGGTTTTTGCAAGGCAAATGGGGTTAAGTGGCTTGCCCAAGGCTACACAGCTAAGTAATAAGTGTCTGAGGTCGGATTTGAACTCAGGTACTCCTGACTCCAGGTCTGGTGCTCTATTCATTGCGCCACCTAGCCACCTGGTCTTGCTATATTTTTGAAGTAAAGCTCTCTTTGTAAAAGTTAATTGATGTTAATCAGATTAATAGTAGAGATAGACTCAGCACTGCTCCTCAGGGACCCTGAAACCCTGAAGAGAAGATATATTTTTCTCTCTGTAAAAGGGCACTGTTTTCATTATACTTACTTGGTAACTGCATTAATTTCCATGAGTTTAATTATTATCTCCTTACAGATGACTCATAGTTCTGTATTTCCAATTGTAATCTTGTTCATGAACTCCATTACCACATCACAAATTACCTATTGAACATTTGAAACTATAGGCATTTCAAGCTCACCATGACCCAAACTGAACTCATTATAATTCTCTCATCTTCTCCCAACCTAGCTTCCAAACATCTCAGTTTCTGTTATAGGACCACCATCTTTCCCAGTTACTCAGAGTTGTGACCTTGGCATTATTTTTAAATCTTCACCTTCCCTCACTCCACATACCAATCGGCTGTTAAATCTTATTGTTTCTATCGCTTTCTGGATGTGTCCCCTTCTCTTTCTTGAACGCCCCCAACACAATTTGGTAGCCATCATCTCTCACTTGGAATTTTGCAATAGCTTGATATTTGTTCTCTGTTTCAAGTCTCTTTTCTCTCCAAACCATCCTCTTCCCACTCCTAAAGTGATCACAGACCTAAAAAATGCCAAACTCTTATTCATTAAACTCCAGTTACTCCCTAGAATCAAATATTATTTCATATTTTTAAAATAATTTTCAATTTTTCTTTTTAAGTTTTATACACAATTATTGGTGCACAATTACATTAAAATATGCAAATAAATAATATATGTATATATACACATATCTATACATGTATATACATAGGGTTGAATGTGTATATATGTGTGTGTGTGTGTGTATGTGTGTGGAGAGAGAGAGAGATGGGTGACAAGTTCAAACTTTTTTTTTTTTACAGAAAGGATGCATAATCATTGCTCTGGAACTTGGCATCACCTGGTTTGTTTTTTCAGTCCACCTACTTTTCCTAGCTACATAAATATGACTTTGGGCACTTAATTTTCTTTTTTATTAAATGAGGGGAATCAAAGTAGATGCTCTCTGAGGTCTCTTTCAATTCTAAATTTATAATCATAAGATGTTAAGGTTTTATAACCACTAAGGTCCTTTCTAGTTCAAAAATCTTAGGATTTTAACATTTTTTTAAAGGAATTTAAGAGGCGAACCACCAACCACTTAACTTCCTACCTTTCCCGTCTTATATTTATTCCTTTCCATGTACTCTTTAATCTAGGAACTCTAGCTTCATTGCTGTTTCTCCAATATGATATTCCTAAATCTTTAGTCTGTGAGTTTTCACTGACTGCCCCCCACCATGGAACTCCATCTTCATCTTTACCTTCTGGTAAGTCTCAACTCATGTCTTACCTTTGGTAACAAGTCTTTCCTTGTCTTTAAACCCAGAACTTAATGCTTTCCTTCTGAGATGAGCTTTGATTTATCTTGTGTTTATAATATGTTCATATATATCCACACATGTATATATATTTACATATATTTGTGAGTATACCTGCATAAATGTTTGCAAATTGTCTCCATCATTAAACTGGGAATTCCTTGAGAGTAAGAACTGGGTTTTTTTTTTTGCAGTTCTTAGTCTCTCTAGTGCTTAGTATAGTGGCTGGCTCAAAGTCATCACTTAATAAATGCTTATTGACTTGAAATTAACTCAGTGGCCTAGATTCTCAGAAAAGATAAATAGATAACTTCGATCCTACCACTTCCTAGGCTGACAGGCATAGAAACTGAAGCCATTGCCAGGTTCTAAAATAAATTCCCAATGGATGTGCCAAACTTGAAGGCACACACACACACACACACACACACACACACACACACACACACGCACACGTAAAATAAACCTTTATTTCAAAACTAAACTTTGAAGTTCTTTGACTAGAAAAAAAAAAAAGACTTGTCAGCTATCTTGGAGCCAGTGTTGAAACTGTGTGAAAGGGCTAGAAGTATGAACCAAGCGTCAGAAGATTTTAAAGGGATTGTTAACACATTCCTTATGGCTCAAGAGATATATGACTGGGTTTCGAGTTAGCTGGAGAGGCTGCAGGGAAGTTAATACAGGCTCCCACGCAGACTTTTTTCTGGACCTAGTACAAACTTGTGCAACTGGCCCACCTCCAGGGCTCAAAGCTTATTTCTTTGGGACTGCCCTGGGCAGACTTTCCTCTTTCTTGCCTCCCATTCCACTTCAAATATACTTTTGTGATGTATCCCACATATACAATCCCTGGAATGACAAAAGAAAAAAATAATTTGCATTTTGAAATCACATTCTTCCTGATGACTATTTTGTGACCTTGAGGTTGTTGGCTTCCATCACTGAAATTTGGGGATTTTGAGAAGCACTATATGGTAGGGGCCAGCTAGAAGCCTGGACTTTGAGACAAAAAAGTCCTGCCTCATCTACTAGTTGGGTGACCTTGGATCTGGACTTTGTCTCTTTATCTGTAGAATGGGAGAAAGAATAACGCCTATTTTACAGGGTTATTGTGAGTATCAAGTGATATATGGAAAACAATTTACAGTCCTTAATATGCTATCTAGATGAAAGCCATTATTATTATTTTTGGTTTTCCTTAATGGGCTAAAATGAGGATGTGATAAATAGATCAATTATCTGCTAGCCTCTGCGTTTCTTTCAAAGTTGAGACATCAGCCTAAGTGATTTTTTGGGATGGATTCCGTTTAAAGAGATCACAAGTTTGTATGCTTAAAAGACCAAAAGCTATGCTTGATTAAAAAAAATGCTGACTTCTGGTAATGATGATATTAATCTCTGATAAAGGGCTTTTGCTGATGAAAGAATCAGATCACTGAAATCATCACAGGATGTGTCTGTCACCTGGCTTTCTTCATTATCTCCAATGCCTTGCCTGACTGGAAAACCTGAAATGTTAGGAGGGGTCTGCCACTGAATTTGAACTCATCTTTCTAGTGCCTTTTAAAGTCCCTTTCAGCTCCAGTGTGTTCTCTCTATTACACAGAAATCAACACTTCACTTTCACAAAGTTGCTTATTTCCCCTCTGATTGTCTCCAGGCTCTCATAATTGCTTTCAGGTCATTCATAGTTTTGCATAAGGAAGCTCTAGGAAAGAAGCTTCTAAAATTTTTTGGTCTTAGGACCCCTTTACATTCTTAAAAATTATAGAAAACTTTTGTTTATGTGAGTTATATTTATTGATATTTACTGATTTAGAAATTTAAAATAGCAATAACAAGCCTATTTCATTCTAACAATATCACATATTTTATGAAAATGATATTTTGCAAAACAAAAAAAATTAGTGGGAAGAATGGCATTTCCCTGTGTGGCAAATCTCTTTAGTAGAAGATTAAATGAAAAGAGATTTTGAAATGTGATGTTTTTCTCAAAGAAGACCATGACATCAGGTCATACCATGACTTGAGTGAGTAGGTGCTATGCTAGGTCACCAGCCTCATTTTCTCCTCCAGAGCCATCCAGGGTCAATGGCCAGATATGAATAAGGATGACAGACGATGACCCTGGATGTGAAGTAATCCATGTTAAGTGACATAGCTTAGGTCACATAGGCTAGTAAGAATCAAATATCTGAGGCAGGATTTGAGTCCAGGGATGTTCTATTCACTGTACCACCTAACTGCCTCTTTTGAAATGGTTGGCAGGGAAAGAGGATCATCCCTACTGATGGTCTTTATTTTCTCAGTGTTGTAGGAGACAAGATCCTCTGCTAAGAGAGTTAGTTAAGGGAATGTATGGGAGCCTAGAGGAGAGAAGGTTTGAATTGTCTTCTAGAGAGTTGAATAGAGAATCAATTAGGAAGGAGTTAAAGAATTATTTTGCTGCCTTAGTGAAGTTTTGAGATTAGGTAATAAATATTTCTAAGGCCCAAGTTAGCCTTGTTGGGTGACTTCCTCCAGGTCCATTCAATAATACATAGAAGTGGGGGGCAGCTAGGTGGCACAGTGGATAGAGCACTGGTCATGGAGTCAGGAATACCTGAGTTGAAATCCGGCCTCAGACACTTAATAATTACCTAGCTGTGTGGCCTTGGGCAAGCCACTTAACCCCACTGCCTTGCAAAAACTAAAAAAAAAAAATACATAGTAGTTAGTTAATAATACTTATTGATTGAGTAGAACCAGAGGAGGTAGCGGGTAGTTCATCAAGGATGGAGTTTAGTGGTGGAATAATAAGGTGGATGGATTTGGGAATAGAGGACAGCATACAGTTAATGAAAAGAGTGGAAACTAGGCAAGGAGGAAATTAAGTTCTGAGGAGGAATGGAAGGTTTGGAGGTCCTAGTGAGGATGAAGGAAAAAGAGGTAAAATATTTAGTGTTAAAAAAATTTTAATCAGTCTTCAAGGCTTCTCAACACAGTAAGAAATATTGCACAGATGATCAACATGTATTGTTCTGAGGATGGGGCGGGGGGACAGGGAAATTGCCTTCTTAGAAAGTACAGCCTGGTCGGGGAACAGGTAAGGAGGAAAGGGGTGCACCCGCCTTGCCCTCCAACTTAGGGCCAAAATGCAGGAGGCCCCCTCATCCTCCACCCCTACTCCCAAACTAATCTGAGTGTAGTCCATTGAGTGGGGGGAGAGAGGGAAGTGGGTATCACCCCCTCAGTCCTGGGCTAGGAGGTAAAAATTTAGGATGGATAAAGGGGAGAGAGAGACAGAGAGAAGTGGGGGGAGAGACAGAGAATAGGTTATGATCAGATAAGAGAATTTCAGTTTTTAAATACTCATATAGCAGTCATAGGTTATAGTTCTTTTGCTTGTATATGACTGTAAACTGAAAATAAATATTCTGTACCTCCCACCATCACCACCACCATTTGGAATGGTTTTCTATGTGTTCCTAAAAGTATTCACCAGTATGTTATGAATTTTCACTGGATTCTGAAAATTTCTTTTGAGGCATTTACAATTTTAGGGATTGGAGATTAGCATCATTTTACTTTGAATTCTAGGCATTTTCATTGGGCAATGCTAAAATGAAATGCCAGTCAATAGTCAATTAATATTTATTAAGTACCTGCCAAGCACTATGCTAAATGCTGGGTGGGGGGGCAGGTAGGTGGTGGAGTCAAAAAGACTCATCCTGAGTTTATAATCTGATCTTAGACACTTACTAGCTGAGTGACCCTGAGCAAGTCACTTAACCCTTTTGCTTCAGTTCCTCATCTTTAAAATGAGCCGGAGAAGAAAATTCAAAGTACTCCAGTATCTTTGCCAAAAAAACTCCCCAAAAGATTGAAATGACTGAATAAGGAAATACTAAGTATAAAAAAAATGAAAAAGAAAGTCCCTGCCTTCAGGGTTTAACAAACTAATGGGGGGAGACAGCACACAAAAGAAATCTGAAAGGGGGGAGAGGGAAATGTATGTAATGGGTATGTGTGTGTGTGTGTGTGTGTGTGTAAATACTTGAATTTTTTGCAAGCACAAAGAAAATGAAAGCAAAAACTATTAGTTGAATTTTCATTGCTTTCTCTGTATATTTTTTTCTCTGTATCTCTAATTTCAAAAAAAAAAAAAAAAAAGCCAGGGCTGAGCTGTTTTGAAGGGCTCACCAATACTAGGGGACCTAATTTCTATTCCTAGTATAGATCTGGGATTTGCCAACAATTATCTATTGTCTTTAACTCTCCCAGGTCCCAAAGGGAGGAACTTTTGGGAAAGGCAAAGTAGAAGAAGCTCCTCCCTTGATTCTTGCTGCTGGGGACAGTTGGAGGAGAAGTAGGAGGGTGAAGGACTGATACTATGAGTCTGAGATTCTCCAAACAGGCTCAGAGTTTACTGTACTTTTGCAATTCAACAATTCTGCATCTCTGGACATTATTTTGTTGATTTATTTATTCTTTCCATTCTTTCCCTAGCAAATCTTTTATATCTCAGTTTTGTCTTAATCTTGTTGAATTTAAGGGAATGAGGTTTTGCCCAAATATGGAGTGGAATGACTGGGAGGAAAAGACACTCAAATTCCTTTGGGGTAAGAGAAGATGGTTGTAGGCTGAGGTCAGTCAGAATGAAATAGGAAAGAAACCCTTTGAGGTATGATTTTGAGAGACTGTGATTTAGTGGACACGCAATTGGTTGGAAGTTTGGAGGCCTGGGTTTTGGTCTGGATTCAACCACTAACTGGCCTGTGACACTGGGAGATTAATGGACCTTCACCTTGAAGTGAAGAGGTTCCCCAACAATTTCTAAGGTTCCTAGACTCTAGAGTGATGTGTACAGTTTAGACTGGAGAGTATCTTGCAGGAGGAAAATTGGGAGCAAAAGACTTTGATTCCATGTCATTTGAGGATGGTTTGAAGGGACTAGGGACATTTAGCCTGGAAAAGAGAAGATCTGGAGGAGCAGGATAGATGTCTTGAAGGCTGGTGTATAAGAGAAGAGGGATGAGACTCCAAATGACAAAAACAGGAGAATTGGCAAAAATTTAGGTTTGATGCTTGGAAAGACTTCCTAACAAATGAGAGCTTCCTCAGGATGCAGAGCTACCCTCTCATTGATGGTCTTTACCACCAAAGATGAAGGTCTGTACACCATGATTGTGCTTGGGTGGGTCACCATCTCACTCAAAAAAAAGCATTGACATGGATAAGATCACAAATTCATCTCAGCATTTGAGTAATATTTTCCACAGAACAATATCCAAGCTTGTGAGGGAGACTCAAGAAATTTGCCTTTTTGGGGAGGGGGTAATTTGTGTCATAAAGGGTTACATCCTACAGTTTTTAATGTGGCACTTTCATTAGAAATACATTCTCTCTGAATTTTAAAGGGGCCAAGCTATTCTTGGAGGCTGCCAGGTTACAGCTTGTTCTGACCAGATCACTATCAAGAACAAACTCATTCTCCTGAAGTCATCCTCAGGGCAAATTCTTTGCTTCACAAGACAGCTGTGCTATTGATAGAATAGAATACTTTTTATAAGTAGCAATAATAGCAATCCTGGATTTTTATAGTGAACTTCATCTCTATCATAGTGTATCTTATTTTATTGTCAACACTGAGAATAAAGGAACATGAGTTGCGGTAGGTCTTATCCCTTTTTAACAGATGAGAAAATTGAGGCATAGAAAAGTTGTGATTTGTTCAAGGTGTGGCAGCACCACAAAAGAGTGGTCGAAATGGGTAATTACTCCTTTCCAGTTGGGTTACTAGCTTAGGTTGTGACAGTTGGGATTCAAAATTGAATAGTGAATAAGACTTTTCCTGAACTTCCCATGTTCTGAGGAGACAGCATTGTGTTCTCCCCCCCTTTATTCAAAAGCTTATTGAAATTGTTCCAGTAAAGATAACCAAAGTGTGTGTGGGAGGACTACCCTTCCTGTTCTACATAAATATTGCCATATCCTTCTTGATAGAATGTAGAGATAGTTATTAGATAGAAAGGTTGCCCTTGAAAGAGTTTTCTAATTTGTTTGTGTTCTGTGGGCCCCATTCCACCACATTGTTCCATCTATCACTGTTTCCCTTAAACTAGTGTTTATGTGACTTTCCAATGCCAATATTCCAGTCCTGTAAGCGTTCATAAGATAGGCATTGATAACAGCAACAGGGAGGGAGTAGCTACTCAAATTGAATGAGAAATGAAGTCCTTATTTTACTTTTTCTCATGTATCTTTATCTTTTAATGTAGATTGAAAAGGCTTAAGTCTCCAGTGTTAAGAATTACTTAGGACCATAGATGAAAGAAATTTGGGGACAGGAAGCCTTCCAACCTTACCTAGAGGGGATATTTGCTCTAGCCCTAAGGATCTGAGCCTCTTAGTCCTCCCTGTTCTCTGCTCCAATCCACACACATGTGACAACTGAACTCTACTCCCTGTTTTTTGTCCCAGTCATATAGCGTCCTGTCTGATCTTTTCATTTCAGGCTTGAAAACTCATCTTATGCCAAGCTAACTGATACTGTAATCAGCACATGCAGAAAAGTAAAGTTCAAGGGATCTTTCATTATGGAAATCATAGGATCAAAGATTTAGAACTGGACTGAACTTTAGAAGTGCTTATATTTTCCCATTAGGAAACTGAGGCTGAGAGAGGTTGAAGTAATTTTCCCAAACTCAGAGGTAGCAAGAAGCACAGCCAAGATTGAATCTAGGGACCCTCTGAAGAGACTCTCATCTCCCACATAACGGTTTCTCCATCTTTTAGTACTGAGTATAACTAATCCGCTTCTTTTCATCCTGGACCATTTTTGTCCATTTCTGGAGGCTTTGCTCCAATTCTTTTCAGATGTAGTGGTTTAGCCAGTACTTGTGCTGCCAACTCTCAACTCTTGCTTCCCAAATGATCAGTTTACCTTTTTTTCTCTCACCTGTGCCTCTGATCTCAATTTTTCAGCAAGTTATATTAGGTGATTGGATGTAATTTACTTATTTTAAGCAAGAAGGTCATACAGTGGATGGGGTGCCTAGAACTGGAGTCAAGAAGAGCTGAATCCAAAACTTGCTAGCTGTGAGACTGTGGGTAAGTCATTTCACCACTCTGTCTCAATTTCCTCCTCCAAAAAATGGGGAGAAATAATACTAATTTCCTAGGGATGTTGAGAGGATAAAATGAGACCATATTTGTCAAGCACTTTGCAAATATTAAAGCTCTTTGTAAATGCTATTCATGATTATGATTCTAATTATTATCCCATATTCATTTTGTTGGAGCTTCTTTAAATGTTCTGGTTTAACTTATCACCATAATGCTCATAAGGACGTGATTCAGTCCTTACAGTACTACATTTATTCATTGGTGAGCTAGAAATTTGACATTATTTGAACAGTTAAATTAATATTTGTTGACTATATCAAAAACTCTGCTTATTAGCATCCTCTGCCTCTTGTTCTGTTAATTCACTATTATCTCACAGAAACAGCATAAGAAGTTACACAGTGCTTAAAGATATTTTCTATTTTTATTTGCTTCATGAGGTAGCATTGTGTAGTAGATAGTCAGCTGTGTGAACCTGGACAAGTCATTTAACTACTTAGTATCCCAGGTGAATCTCTAAGAGTGGAAAATGTAGAATAGTTGCCTGCATAGATCTGCATTGGCAGAGGGAGTTTTCCTATTGAGCGTTTCCTCCACAGATAAAATGAGAAAATATTTGTAAAACCTGAGGGCACATGGTAGGCACTTAAAAGTTTTCCTTACTTCCTTCTGATAAAATCACAGGTTTAGGCCATTTGTTTTCCCAGGTGATCATGATGCAAGACCAAAGAATCTCTTTCCTAGTGGCCAATCTTCTGATGATGATGAGTCTCTTAATTTAGATAAGGGTCTTCAGTCTTCTCAGGGATCCTATTCAAATCCATCAACACCCAGGGTTACTTTAAACTTCAAAGAGCTCTGGAAGAGGATCTTTATGGAGGATAAATATGGCTTGAGCAGGCTAAAACATGATATTTATGAGGGATTCATTACCTAGAAGTGTTATGAATTGAGATCATATGACTGGAAATGTGGTCATAGGACTGAGGAAATATGACTGGAAAAAATGATTTTGACACATAATGCATATGATGGAAGATATCTTCCATACTGAATGAATACTCTCCCTCCACCCACAACCTGAAAGCAATTTATGAAAGAAATTTATAAGAAGCCACAGATTAGAGAAGCATGGGATGAACAGGCTTGTATGGCATGAATCAAGAACTCTACAGATGTGATTATAAATCCATTGGGGCATTGGAGACTATGAATAAATAAAAGGAATTGGTATTCTTAATTTTTAAGGACCAGATAATTATCAGGGCCTTAATGTAGTCCAGTCATGAAGTTATTTCCACATGATTATTTATATAGTATGTAAGGTCATTATTTCCACATGATTATTTATATAGTATGTAAGGTCATTGTGGAATGACCTTGAAATACAAATTTTGTTGAGTGATGTAGAAATAGAAGCATTCCCTTCTTATCACACTCTGGTTTATGGTATATTTACATTTAATTATGTTCATATAGATCAATTAGAGTTTTGTGCTTGACTCCTTTTCATTCAGTGAAGGCTTTGTTTCTTTTTTTACACTGATGATAGACATTTTGAACAATTAATTCATTTTTCTTTAATGTGAACTTGGCCTTGGGCCCTCCCACTGGTAGGATTTGCAATGATTGCCCAAAGATCAAATTTCTTCAATGATTTAATTTTTTTTAGTTTTATTTATTTAAGGCAATGGGGTTAAGTGACTTTCCCACACAGCTAGGCAATTATTAAGTATCTGAGGTTGGATTTGAACTCAGGTACTCCTGATTCCAGGGCTCAATCCAATGATTTAATTTTAAGTTGTAGGAGTAGGGATGGCAGTTGAAGCTATCACAGCAAAGGCCAGATTTTCAGCCCAAAGTCCTGTTTTCTAATTTCAGCTATGCCACTAACTGGTTGTATCATCTAGGGCAGACCATTCATCTGTAACATGAGAGCATTACAGGCCCCACATGCCTTCTGAAATCTCTTCTAGCTCTAAATCTATGATCTTTTGACAATGGCACAGATAATTATAATGCAAGATAGAATATGACCAGGGTAAAGGAAAGCTCAAAGTACTTTATCTTATCTTCTCACAAAAGGTCAGCTTAGTTTTGGACAAATTAGAATGCAAGAAAGAGATGGTCGTGAAGAGAGAGCAGGGAAGGAGTGGTGGAGAGATTAGCCTTAAATTAACTCTATACGCTCTTTCTTGTTATCTCTCAGAGTAGCCTAAGGATCATCTGAAATAGGGGTGTACTGGAGCCAGTTTGAATTGACTTTGGAGAGTCAATTGGTAAATGTTCATTGTGATCACTTCTAGTTTGGAAATAGATGATACAAATCAGGACTTGATTTATTGTTTTGTTGACTAGGTTTAAGAAAGTGATGGAGAAAATATCAAGAAGTAGCTTAAATTTTAAAATGGGTCATGTGTGTAATGTATACATTTACCAGTGCATCCCTGTGTCTGCATCTATATATCCAGTCCTAGTCTTTCCCCAAGTCTCACCAGTCTGACTCTTCCTGACTCCATTTGGGGTTTTCTTGGCAAAGATACTATTTCCTTCACCAGGTCATTTTTTACAGATGAGAAGACTGAGGCAAACAGTTAAAAAACAAATAGGGTTAAGTGACACTTCCTAGACAGCTAGGAAGTGTCTGAGACTAGATTTGAACTCAGGAAGACTCATCTTCCTGACTTCAGGTCCAGTACTCTACTATGCCATCTAGCTGCACCTGAGCTTCAATACCAAACTACAAATTGCCTATTGGTCATTTCAAGTTAGATATGTCCTGCAGACATGGTAAACTTAACATGTTCAAAACTGAATTATTTCTCCTTCCTCTCAAAGTTACTTATTTAGGTATTGGGACTTACCGAATGGTGTTAGCCTAAATTCTTCTCTCTCCTTAATCCCACTATCCAGTTATCTTCTCAATAATTATCTTACCAATTTGTGATTTCTACTTCCACCACATCTCTTGCCTCCAATTCCTTCTTTTTACTCACATATCTACCACCTTGGTTGAGGCCCTGTCATTTCCATCCTAATTTATTGCCATGGTCTCCTGATTGGTTTTCCTAGCTCAGGTCTCTCTTTGCTTTGGTCCATCCTCTACACTACTGTCCAAGTGATTTTCCCTTAAGCATAGATCTGACCATATCACTCTTCTCTACTCACCAAACTCCAATTGCTACCTTTTGCTCCTAGAATAACATACAAAGACCTTAAAAAATCTTCTACAATCTGGTCCTGATCTATCTTTCCAGTCAAACTGATCTTCTCTTTGTATATCTTTAATCTCTATGTATTGGAAATGGAAAACATCCCTAATTACCTCTGTCTCATAGACTCTCCTTTTTTTTCTTCAAAGCTCAGCTCAGCCATCACCTTCTGCATAAAACTTTTCCTGATTCTCAGCGAGCTGCTAAATACACTTACTTCTAAGAGTACACCTGGCTTTACTTTGTATTTTGTATTTATTTGTATTAATCAATATCATTAATTATTAAATGCCTCCTATGTGCCAGAGCACAAATGTGTCAAGCGATGGCAATACTAAGAAAAGGCAAAAATGGTCTCTGTCCTCAAAAAGTTTATATTCTAATGGGGGAACACATCAATCATTTCATATTGATAAATACAGAGTCAATGGAAGATAGCCTTAGAAGAGAAGTCACAATAAACTGTTAAGCCTGGAAAGGCCTCTTGAAAGAGATGATATTTAAGCTCACAGAGGTTTTCCCTCTTTAATAGGTTCAGTTATGTTCCTACTATGGATGGGTCCAAGTCTAATTGACATGTGATGAACAAAATTCTGTCTTGGATAGCCATCCATGGACCAGGAAACCCAGATAGCTATAACTTGGAAGAACCATGACAATTGACTGTAATATGGAGGCAGCTTGGAGGAGTGCAAAGATCAACCTGTCTTAGAAGAATACCTGTCTCTGAATGTGTCAATGGGTATAGTACAAGGTACTTTTAACACCCAAGATAACCTATTAGCTTACTATGACTACAATTCTAGAGAAGATGTTGGTTTATATTTAGTGGAAGGAATTTCCCTACCAGTAAATTCCCTGTTCTGATAAAATCATAGACCTAGACTTACCTCCACCCCTACATTGCAGTCAGATCTTCTGGATATTCAACTTTGATTATACATGTGACATCAGCATCCTTGCTCGAAGTGATTTTTAGGGGTAAGAAAATATTACAAAGTAGATAGTTTGACTTTGGTAGTCCTTTGTTCTGCTATTTTGGTTGTGTCCAACTCTTTGGATTCCAGTTGGAGTTTTCTTGGCAAAGATACTGGAGTGATCTAAGGTCAAATTTGAAATCAGGTCTTCCTGATCCTAGCTACTCCCTTTCTACTTTCCAGGAGTTTTGTAGCTGCTTTTTTCCATATCTTCTGATTGGTTTTATGACCATATCCATTTCTCTTATGTCTTCCCTCCCACCCCCAAACTATCTTTTAGATGATTTCCCAACTCTGATGAGGATTCTTCCTGCTATAAAAAAAAAGCTCACAAGGTTAACTCTCTTTTATTGAAGAGTAGCTTTAATAGTGGTGGGGGAAAAAACTGTTATACAAATACTACACTTATTTTCAATGTGTAAAATACAATTTATTACATTTAGGTCATCCATGATTCATATAGATTTCAAAACAAATTTTTTCAATAAATACTAAATATCATTCATATTGAGATTAAATACTTACAGTATAAGCAATTCATCACAAGACAAGATCTCTATGATATACCAAAAACTTCATCATAGTGTATATTATTTGTCACAAGGCTCACTCTTCATGATGTGGCAGAATGGTTGTTGACTATTTTGAAGGGAAAGAAGTAGATTGTGGGATGGAGGCTTATTTTATTCTATCAGTGAGCCGAAGTAACCATCTAGATTTACATAACTAGGTTAGTCATGAAAATAAGATTTTGATATGTACTCAGCCAACCCCAAAGAGACTCACAAAGTATTCCCATTTCATTCCTTTCTTTGCAACTGTCCTTTGCAATTGATTGGAAGTGAGGAAGACTGAATTCCCACTGCCTAGTTTCAGAGCATCTGGGTTGGAAGCCTCAGTTCCATGCAGAAATACTAGAGGGATCATATGGGGCTCTGGAAACAATTCAGCCCTCTTTGAGGCATGCTTGGTAATATACCCCTTGTGCTATTGTCAGTGGGAATGATGAATCTAAATATGTGATGGGCTGGCTCCTGGAGGGCAAAGAAGAATGAAGGTGAATTGATCAAGACAAGTGGCTGAGATGTAACCATATAGGTAAAACTTTTTATGATGTTTAAGTTAGTTTAGCAGCATAGGTTATTTTTGCCAAGGGATGTGGAGTCAGAGGACCTAGATATGAATCCTCCTTCTGCTACTTAATAGCTATGTGACTCAAGTCACAACCTCTGTGGGCCTCAGTTTCTTCAACTATAAATTGAGAGTATTAGAATAGATAATTTTTAAAATCAATCTAAATTTTATTATACTATAGATATGCATATTATATGTGAGCATATATATGTGTTTGTTATGGGAATAAATATGTTAACGTATTTATATGTTAATATACATGTAACTCATTGAGAACCTGATTTGATTATACTTTTGATTGTCCTGGTCATCCAAACTCTGAGTTACCTACCTTATGATTATATTTTTACTGTCAATATTGACTGGCATATAAATAAATTTAATGCATTTTTCTTTTTAAAATAAATTTTATCAATATCTTTTATCCTAATCACCTAAAATTCTCCATTTAAATATCCCCCTCATCCCAACCAAAGAGCCATTTCATATAACAAAAGATTTTTTTAAAGGGAAAAAAACCTGACAATACATTAAGAAAGTGTGAAAATATACAATGTTCCACCCTGGGATTCTTTCATTTCTGTGAAGAAGTCTTTTCATATCTCTTCTTTGAACCTAGGTTTGTTTGTTTTTATAATTGTTTCACTTCGTTTTCTTTTTTAAGAAGGCTACTCAAAGTTTATTGGATTCCTCTAGAACAAAATTAAGTTATTGAGGCTGCTGAAAAGTATATAAGTGACTTGGATAGGAAAACTGAACCAGGTCCCAAGTGATAATGATAAAAGTTACCTGGAAAATTCCTGAGAGCTCTGAGGATTCCAATACAACTGTCAAGAATAGATGCCTTGACTCCCCAAAGAAGCCTGCCAGGACTGGGTCTATTTTTGTAAGTCCCAGGATGGTGGGAGATCACTCAGCATTTGACAGGAGTTGTTGCCAGATACTTTCAGTAATTAGGTATGAGTTGCAACAAGTGAATTGCTTTGATTCTCTTGCTTTGTTTTTGCTTCCTGTAATGATGCAAACCTTAATGGCAGTCCTTAAGCATCCCTTTAGACAAAAGGTGATAGTAGTAGAGAAATGTGACTGACTTGGCTCAAGGAAAGGGGACCCATTTACATAGGAGGTCGAGCTTACTCATTAGCAATGGAAAAAGTGAGAGTACTTGGAGTTTCCCATTTCACTTTTCATTGTTTTATGCCCACTGTTATTTTTATATTAATGTATAATATATTTTTTATATTAATATATAATCTAATTTTTCTGGATCTACTTATTTTACTCAATCAGTTCAAATAAATTTTTCTATGCTTTTCTGTAGTTACCAAACTTATCATTTATTACAGCACAATATTTCCTTACATTTATGCATCTTAATTTTCCAATCAGTGGGCATCTACTTTGTTTCCAATTCTTTTATGTCACAAAAAGTGCTATTATAAATATTCTACTGGACATGATAACTTTTTCTTATTAATAATCTCCTTGGGGGATATGTCTAAAAGTGAAATGTCTGGGTCAGAGGGTGTAGATATTTTAGTCACATTGCTTACACAATCCCAAATTGATTTCCAAAAATGGTTATATTAATCCATCACTCCATCAACTTTGTACTAGTGTGCTTTCCTTTGCCCAAACTTTCCAACAATTACTATTCCTCTCTTTTGTCATCTGTCAATTTTCTGGGTGTGAGGTAAAATTTTAGGCTTGTCCTGATGTACATCTTTCTTATTAGTAGTAATCTGGAGCATTCTTTCCTATAGTTGTTATGAGAACTGTTTGTTCAAATTCTTGGACCACTTGTCTCCTAGGTAAAGATTATTTATTTTATATGCACAATCATATCTGTTAGTTGTTTATATATCTTGAATACTGAACTCTCATTTGAGAAATTTGATGTAAAGAGTTTTCCCCATGCGACTGGTTCTCTTTTTAATCTAGGTATATTAATTTTCTTTCTGCATAAGCTTTTACATTTTATATAATCAAAATTACCTATTTTATTTTTTATAATTGCCTCTATCCATTGCTTAGTTAAGAATATATCTACTACCCATTGCAGAGAAAAAGTGTGATATTAAAGAACAGAGATGAAAAGATACTTCTCTCAGAGGTGGGAGGTCTATGAGTGTGGTACATTGTGTATATTTTCAGTCTTCCACCATGTGTAATTAGCTTTACTGAATTTTTTCCTCTTCTTTTCTTTTTTTCTGTCTTGCTTTCTAATGTATTTCTTTCTTTCTTTGTCTCTTCATTCCCTCCTTCCCTTTCAAAACTAATTCTTTTTTTATGTGAGATAACTGGGAAAGAGGAAGGAGAGAGGAGTTCCTGGGCAAACTTCTGGTGATGTCAAAATACAAGATAATGTAAAAAATTTTGTTTTTCAAAAGATATGTATGTGCCTTTTTTTGAAACTGACTATTAGATGCCAAGTCCTGGCACACTGTTGAGAGGAGTGACATGATAAGCAAATGGTACTTAGCCATGACAAGTACCTAGAGTTGAGTTTCCAGAGTTACAAAACATGGTTCTGGATCTCCTCCATGGGAGTATATTCAGCTTTTGAACCTAACATCTACCTACCCAGTTAACCTATAAATCTAGGGCAGTATATTTTTAGGTGTCAGGGACTAGTTATTTCCAAAGACTGATTCATCCAACCCAATTTGGGAGGAGTTTTTCCTTAAGCAATAGTATGCCTGTAATATCTTAAAAAAAACAACTTAATAGAAAGTATTATTTAATCTTGTGAACTTCATATTTATGTATATATGTGTATATATCTATATATACACATTTCAAATAAGCATCTGAAGGATTTATACAATCCTGATTGAACATAAGTATCTTGATGATAGGATTTTTTGTGTCTGATTACCCAGTGCAAAGCAATTAATTATAATTGTTGATTGATTTAGATCTAAGCACATAGGGAAATAAGTTACTCGTTATTTAGAAATCCTCAATTAGTCTATATGATTCACCTTCTCAAATACTTCACATGAATCTAATTTTTATAGGCAGAATATACCTGAATGAAATAATGTTTATAAAAACACGGACTTAATACTAGCTTAAAGTTTCCTTTTTTTCTGCTTCTATAGAAAAAAGATTTTGATTATTGTGAAAAAATGGTATCATAAACACACTAGTGCTTAACACTGAATACCTTCTTTAATCGAAAGCAAACATAAAAAGACAATATCTCAATATTACCTAACTCATGTTTAATAGTCTTTCAGGTGAGGTTTGGATTGGCAAGTTATCTCTTGACCAGAACTAGAGGGTAGAGTTTTTCTGATGTGGAGATGACTTTTAGATCTCTCTGGAGAGAGATACAGATGTGGAGATAATAATCATAGCAGAGAATGAATAATGGCTATAGTAATAACAGATGAAGATTGCAGAGACTTACTTGAAGACTTGTAACTTGAAGCCTCTAACTTTTCCTGGTTTGTTGATTAGATTAAGAGAATCTAGCAGGACTTGTCTAAACTTTATCTATGTGAAGAAATTTTTGGAACAATTGCAGACTTATTCCACTCTGTTTCTTCCTTCACTTTTATTTCAATGGACAACATGGTTTATCAAGTGTTTCTTTATTCTGTTTAAAATTTTTGTGACTGGTTATTTGTATCTTTAACGATGGATTTCTAGATAAAGGTAAAATAAATTGAATTGTGTCCTAAGTTGATGTTATGCTATAGAAAGTGTGATAAGGGGTGAATGGAAGCCTGGGATTAACTGACTACACTAAATTCAACTGTTTGGAATACTTAATTTTTAGTCTAAGGATTGCCTAGAGGCTTAGAACTTTATGAAGTCTATTAATAATACATATTTTTAAGCTTTTTTATCTTTGCAAGAAAGAGAAACTATGTGGAACTAGCCCTCTTACCCTAGATGAAAATTCTCATTCCTTGCAAACAATCCATAGGTAAATCTGAAAGCTGTTTTTTTTTTTTATGAAAAGCATAATTAGAAAGGAAGGAAAGAATGTTTTGGCCATTCTAAATAATAAGAAGGACCTCATCACTAGATTTTTCTTTTTAATAGACTTTTCTTTTTATAATTGATACTATATGGTCATTTTAGGATAAAGTTCCAACATTGCATCACAAACCATTCAAAATGTTTTCCTTCTAACTTATTACCTGAAACACATAATTTTCATAGGAAGCCTCCAAAAGTCAAGCTGTATCCAGATACAATCAGTAGTTTATACTTTAAAAAATTACTCTAAAATGAATTAAATTAGTGCAAATTATATAGAATATGCAAAATAATAAATTTGGTCTTAGAATACTTTCTGAGCAAAGCCTAATTTATAGTTTGCAAAATAATTCCAAATTAAAGGTAGCTAAAATCAAGAATAGAAAGCATTATATGTAAAGATGATACTATCAAAGCAATATAAGCTTATAATCTCTAGTAGACAGTTATAGGCATACAGAGACATTTGATGTGTTTCAACTACCAAGATGCTTCCTCAGCATATGAAATTGCAGGTATTTCAAATCATATTCCATAGCTTAGCTGATTAGCTTGAAATATTAGGAGACATATTACACATTAAGCCCAGACCTGAAAAGAAAACAAAATCAGTCTTTAGTTTACAAGATTAAAAGACTTGAATTTTTTGCAAAAAGTTCACTTAAGTTGATCACAATTGTTGATTTCAAAATACTCAAGAGTTTCATACTTGACCAAGTAAAATAAGTCACATGTTGTAATTTATATTTTAATTACAACACACACTACGTAGAATTATAGAATCTCAGAACTAATAGGCTACCTGGCTCAACTCACAAATGGAACAAGAAGAAATGAGTATATGAGCTCAACCCTTTTCAATCAGAGAGGTTCAGCTCTTTCACCTGCTGCCCCCTCAATCAATGTCCCTGCCAGACTGACCACCTCTTGCCATATTTTCTTCAGGTTGCCTATCTGACCTTTGAATAGTTTTGAATATAACAAACCTAAATTCATTGTCCAAAATTTTGGCTTCTGGGACAGACTTCCCTCTCCCTTCTTTTCCTTCACTCCTTCCATTCCTTCTGCCATTAAACTTGATTTTGTCCCATTTAACTGTCTTAACAATCATGGTCCTCATTGCCCTGAAGCATAATAAAGGTCATTAAAGTTGATTACTGGAAGAGCTAAAATTAGAACCCCAAATTTGCCATAACTAGTTCTGTCTTAACCTACTTTCAATTCTCTTAAGAAGACCAAGCATTCTTCTCCTCAACCAACAGAACTATATCTTCCTCAATCTCTAAAGTAAGAAGAAAAAAGACTCTTACTCTCAAGGTATGGTCCCATGATCCTGAGCAGAAAGCAGTTCCATCAGGGGAAACACGTAAGGTACTAACTCTGTTTTCATGACCAAACAGGATGGATACTCTTGATCCTTTCAATACATCCCAGACATTGATGGTATAATCGTTGTAACCAGCAAACAGCAAGCGACCTAGAAAGGGAATGACATGCATAAGGGTTTTTTTTGTAAAACTCTAAAATTCTAAACTAAAAGTTCTTAGTTTTCTAGGTCATCTAAAGTAAAAGAATAACTAATTTAAAAGCTACCTATTACCTAGTTGTGTAAGATTATTAACTTTCTCTAGTCCTACTATGCATAATGTTTGTTTTAGGTGAAATATGACAAAATCCCTGACCTCAAAGTCCCTGACTAGACCAGATAGCAATTATTAGGAAGTACAGTGTTTCTCTAACAAAGGGTGGAGGTGGGGAGGGGAAAGAAATCAGAAACCTCAGGAAATCACGGGGAATTCCTAGGAGCTTATAGAAATGGCTTGCTCCAAACCTTACTTCACCAATTCCTTCTTCTAGGTAAAGACACTGCTTAAGGTTACTACCTACTAATTTTAATTTTTCTCTCTTAGAATGAGAGTTAATTTTTTTGTAGTTTCCCTCTTTAAACGCAGGCTGCTTCTAAGTTGCTAAAAAAGACTCTGCTCCAAATCTTTTTTTTTCCTATGATGGCCAACATAGGATACTTAATTCTCTGTCCTCTATGAACCTTAAGAATTTTGTGTTTATCTTTGAGGTGGAAATGGGAATTTCAGGGGATTCTTCAAGAAGAGTGCAGGTGGGAAAAGTTTGCTACATCACTCCCGTAGGGCATGGCAAAAGATTATGCAGCCCCTTTATTTGCCTTGGCAAGGAAAAGAGTATTCTCTCTGTTCAGAGAACTTCTCTAGGCAGGGCAAATATAGAATGTAAGCTCCTTGAGGGCAAAAGCCTGTTTTAGTTTTGTCTTTTGAAGCTTTAGCACCTAGTTCCATGCCTGATTCATAAATTCTGGGCAATGGATTGATTGCAATTACAGTGTTGAAGTGGGGGGGGGGGAAAGAAGAATGAAATAAAAAAAGTGGAAACTGAAGGGGAAAACCTTTTTTCTTGAATTCCCCCCTCCCCCCCCGAAAATGAGAATGAGGAAGAATATGCGTCAATATGTCAGATCATTTGGGAAGTGTTCCCTTACTTGTGACGGAGATCAGGGGAAATCAGATCTTACCACTGAGTGAGAAATCCACACTGGATGCTCCAAATATGATACTCTCTTTGGAGTAAATTGCCACCTCCCTGTCAGCACGGAGGTCATACAAGCGACACTGTAATTCAAATGGAGATTTAAAATAATTTTCATTTTGATTCTAATCCTTTTAAGTTTGGCTTATGGAGAGACATTTTTTTGTTTTAGATTTTTCAAGGCAATGGGGTTAAGTGGCTTGCCCAAGGCCATACAGCTGGGTAGGATTTGAACTCAGGTACTCCTGACTCCAAGGCCGGTGCTCTATTCACTGCAATGGAGAGACATTTAAATCAAATGGTTTGTGCAATTTTAAAGACTGGAATGGAAAGGCATCTTTTATTTCTTCCTTTCCCCCTCTCTCCTTCCCTTCATTATTTCATGGTTTTCCATTTTTCCTATTCATTCCCATTATCAATGGGAAATAGACAATGGGTTCCATGAAAGTATAAACATCAAGTAGTTCTCAAGGGATAAATAATTTTTTTGGGGGGGTCCCTTCATATACTTTCATTTTTTAAAAATATAAATATTTCATTGACTTCAAAAAAAATCACTGATAGTTTTTAATCTAAGCTGCTTCCTCCCCAAGAACTCTCCCCTTCCATCAAAGAAGTATAATGCAAAACAAATTAACTCTTATCTTTTTCAACTGTATGAGAAAGAGTTTTGGAAGGCATATAACAATGATTTTTTTTCTTCTTGGAAAACTGTACAGACATAATTCTCTCTTTCAAAAACAAATATTCAGTTACTTGGAAACATACCGTAGCATCATCTGAACCAGAAGCAAAGGCATCTCCACTGGGATAATATCTGTAAGAGACAAAGTTGTGGTTGCAAAATTATTCTACAAAAATCACTTTTCATGCAATATGGCAGGCAAAGCACTATAGAAAATTATTAACATATACTTTTGTAGTATCTTTTTGACATGTAAAATTTTATGTTTATAGCATTGCTTTCAATCTTGTGAGCTAGGTCATTATTTTATCCCATTTTTGGAATAGAGAGCTGGCCTTGGAGCCTAGAAGATCTGAGTTCAAGACTCACCTCTGATATATACTAGTTATGTGATTCTGAGAAAATTCATTTAGCTTCTTAGTATTCTAGACAACTCTCTGAAACTACAATCTTCAGAAAAGGGGCCAATTTGTATTGGTAGACAGCGAGTTCTTATCACTATTGTATCTTTTGTATTACTAATGCTTTGTGGTTATTTGGTGGCAAATCAGGATCACAGAATATCACAACTGCAGGTGTCCCAATGGAAGGCTATGTGGGAGGTGGCAGTAGGCTATAGCCAGGACTGGGCTGAAACCAGTTTGAATAAACTCATGAGAACTAATTGCTAAATTTTCAGTGTGAACATTCTTGAACTTTGGAAATCAGCAAATGCTACAAATTAAGGCTTAAGTTTTTGTTTATTTCTAGACCAAGTGATGGATAAAATATTAATGTCTAATAATAATAATGATTAAAAATAAAATAATAAAATAAAATTAAAAGTATGTTGTGGCTATATTACCCCCCCTTCTTTTCCCAAAGTGTTTGTTAAATATTTACCAGCACAATCCTGGCTATAGTATATTGCCAATGGCGATTGGTACATTAGAAATGATAGTAAATATAACTATCAAAGATACATATAAACATATTTATATGCATTCTGGAAAATGAGATAGGCTAATCATGTAATAAGAATAAATGGAAAGCGTAAATGCTACATCTACTATTCCTAAGATATTCAAAGAAAACAGAATAATCAGTCAACAAACTATGTGTAGGTACTTTGCTAAGTTCTGGAGATACAAAAGGAAGAAAAGACAACCCTTCCCCTTAAGGAGTTTACTGTCTAATGGAGAAATCAATATGCAAAAAAAATTGGAGTTTTTTACTACATATATAAGACTCATTCTATTCTCCTTATACATATAAAGCAAGATGTATGCAGGTTAAATAAGAAATAGTTAACAGAGGAAAGGCACTAGAGTTAAGAGGTATTGGGAAAAGCTTCCAGTAAAAGATGGAATTCTAGTTGGGACACAGAGAAACCACGAAGGTTAGTAGGAGTTGAGAAGGGAGAATGTTACACTGAGTTAATCCTCTGCAAATATTTCTGGGAAGAAATGGAACATAATTACACAAGATAGCAAGGTATGTAAGCAGAAGCAGCATTGCTCCAACAGGCTCTCCCTTGGTCTAGTCTCTTCTCTCAAGCCTGGGAAAGGGACTTCATCTCTCAGTCCTAGACAAGCAGACCCAAGGCTTAGACTCTTCCCAGGGGTGACCCCAGGACACCCCCTCCCCCAAGAACTCCAAAGAGAGGAGAAGTAGTAGTGGCCCAGCCTAAATGAGGAGAAAACTAAAGACAAAAAAAAGTTTTAACTCCCAAAGAAGATCAGGGGCAGAGAACAACAAAGAGAAGATAGGCCTAGATTCCTAGGTCATCACTAACAAGACTGAAGAGAGGACTTGGTGACCGACAGAGAAGAAGCTCAGAATCTAGTCTGAGAAACAAGAAGCTATCTGATGCCAATGCAGAAAAATCAGTGGATACAGAGTTGGAAGCTCTAAGATTTGCAGCCTAGTACTGAGTGAGGCAAAGATCTCTCTGGATGACAAGAACAAAGAGGAAGGGGAAGGTTAGGAGACTGAGGCTCCTGCAGTTCCTGTTGCACAAGAAACCAAAAGTGAAGTGGCTCTAGCTTCAGACTCAAGACCTAGAAGCAGCCAAGTTGCACTTTCTTCTAGACTCCAGAGCACTAGAAGCTCCTGGTTCTACCCCAGAGGCCAGGTACCTGTAGGTCCAACAGAAGAGGTGAAATCTTCTGAAGTTCTAGTCACTCATTTGGGTCAAACCATAACAGTGAAATAGTGGACAGTCTATTGAAAAATAATAACCACTTAAGCTAACTTTTGTGTATTTTTCTCCTAGTTCATTTACTCATCATCCTACTTATCATTGTTAATATAGACTTAATAAGTGTTACTAATAATTATTCTTTGTTTATTAATTCTCCTCCTCAATTATTTCAAATCTGAATTATCAGTTTGTTTTGCACTACCACCATTAAAAAACCCCCTTAATAGTTGTTCTATCAAGGAAAGGAGGGAGATGGGGGATAGAGGAGATAATTCAAATAATATTTTTATATGAGTAAAATAGCTAATATACCTTCAATTAACTTTATCAGAAAGTCCTGGATTTTGAAGATGGATGCCTAAAAGTATAATAACTCTTTCATACCTAAGCTGCTCTTATATGTACTCTACTGATATGTCATAATCTCATTTCTTCTTCTTCTTCTATTTTTTTAATAAAAATTGGCAGTCATTCTTATTTTGATTTTATTTCAGTGTCATGAATGAATGCTACTTTACTGTCCACATTTTTCTCAATGTCAGTCCTCCATTCTTCCTCTTTTGGAGATTAAGTCTCAATCTACTTGCCCTCCCTAAACTTCCTTTTTTTTTGCGGGGTGGGGGGTTTGCAAGACAGTGGGGTTAAGTGACTTCCCATGGTAATACTGCCTCCCTAAATTTCTGATGCTGAGTTAATACACATCCATGGTTAAATAATTCTAATAATAATATCCAAACTTATATACCAATTATTGCGTGCACTGTACTAAGTCCTCTATAGTTTACATTTCATTTGAATTTCACAACAATTCTTTGATAATGGTTCTATTATTATCATTCCCATTTTAGAGATGAGGAACCTAAGAAAAACAGAGATTAAGTGACTTGTCAGAGTGAACCATGGGAGATGGGACAACACATCAAATATTTCAATTCTCTGTGACTACTATAGAATTGATCCAAACTCTTGAAAGTATCCTGGGTGCAAATATAACTTCTTTTTTTAAAATTTTATTTTGTTCTGAAATTAAGAAATAAAAAAGGCATTTCCATAACAAAGCAAGATAGAAAATAGAATTGTTCATGAAATTGCAGATCATTTATGTACAACTTTCTATTCCTTTCAAATATATAATAAAGTTATTATGTAACTTTTTTTGCCCTCTCTCCATCCCAACTTTGATATAAGTTATATACATAGATATACATTTGCACACAAATGTGTGTATATCTATATATATATCTATATCTATCTATCTATCTATCTATCTATATATATATATATATATATAGAGAGAGAGAGAGAGAGAGAGAGAGAGAGAGGGAGGGATAGATGTTCTTTTTCTGGAGTCAAATAGCATCTTTTCTTTTTTCATTTTTTTCAATATTTTATTTATTTTGAGTTTTACAATTTTCCCCCTAATTTTACTTCCCTCCCCCCACCCCCCACAGAAGTCAGTCTTTACATTGTTCCCATGGTATACATTGATCCAAATTGAATGTGATGAGAGAGAAATTACATCCTTAAGGAAGAAACATAAAGTATAAGATATAGCAAGATCAAATAATAAGATACCAGTTTTTTCCCCCCTAAATTAAAGGTAATAGTCTTTGGTCTTTGTTCAAATTCCACAGTTCTTTCTCTGGATACAGATGATATTCTTCACTGCAGATAGCCCCAAATTGTCCCTGGTTGTTGCACTGATGGAATGAGCGAGTCCATCAAGGTTGATTATCGCCCCTATTTGCCATTAGGGTGTACAATGTTTTTCTGGTTCTGCTCATCTCACTTAGCATCAGGTCATGCAAATCCTTCCAGGCTTCCCTGAATTCCCATCCCTCCTGGTTTCTTATAGAAAAATAATGTTCCATGACATACATATACCACAGCTTGCTAAGCCATTCCCCAATCGAAGGACATTTACTTGATTTACAATTTTTTTGTCACCACAAACTATGCTATGAATATTTTTGTACGAGTGATATTTTTCATAATATCTTCAGGGTATAGGCCCAGTACAAACAGCATCTTCTTTCATAGAATCTTTGTGGTTAATTTGAGTATATATAATAGTCAAAATGATGTGGTTGCTCAGAGTTGTTCTTAAAACATCAGAACTGATACTATACACAATATTCTCTTGGTTATGCTCATTTTGTTCTTCATTGTTTCATGTTTTTTTTAAATCATTGAGCTCAATCCTCTTTTTAACTTTATTTTTTGAGGTTTCTTTTTTTGGGGGGGTCTTATGTTTACTTTCACAACATGACTTGTGGTAATGTTTTTCATGACTGCACAATTTTAACTTATATCAAATAACTTGCTTTCTCAATGAGGGGGTGGATAGAAGGAGGGGAGAGAATTCAGAACTCAAGATTTTAAAAATGAATGTTGAAACTTGTTTTTGCATGTAACCAGAGGAAAGAAAAAATTGAATTAAATTAAAATCATTGAGCTTATCATTTAGGATAGCAGAGTATTATTCTGTCATAAACATACACTATAAGTTGTTTAGTTATTCTCCAACTGATGGACAATTTCCAGGTCTATGCCACCACAAAGCTGCTATAAATATTTTAGAAAATGAAAGGTTTTAGTTTTTTTTTCTATTTTCCCTAATCATTTTGGAAAACAGATCTAATAGTGGTATTGCTAGGTCAACATAGTATACGGCCGGTTAAAAGCTCTGAGCATAATTTCAAAACTTTCATTAAAATGATTGGATCAGCTTACAGATCTACAACCAATGAATTAGTGTCCCAATTTTTCTACATCCCCTTCAACATTTGAAACTTTCCCTTTATATCATTTTAGCTACTCTGATGGAAATAAAATGATATCTCAAAGTTGTTTTAATTTACATTTCTTTTCTCTTTTCTAAAAATCATATTAATCAATGGTTTATCTACTTTATTGATTTTTTCATAGTATCAATTCCTAATTTTATTTATTAATTCAATAGTTTTCTTACACTCAATTTTATGAATTTCACCTTTAATTTTTAGGATTTCCAATTTAGTATTTATTTGGGGATTTTTAATCTTTTTTTTTTGCTAGTTTTTTAAATTGCCCAGTTTATTGATGTGTTTTTTCTCTTTTTTTATAAGTACTTAGAAATTTTTCTTCTTATTTCTTTTGCTATATCATATAGGTTTGGATATGTTATTTCATTGTTGTCATTTTCTTTAATGAAATTACTGATGGTTTCTATTATGTGTTCTTTAAGATAAGGTTGTTTAGTCTCCAATTAGTTTTTTAGGTTTTTTTTTTTTTGCAAGGCAAACAGGGTTAAGTGGCTTGCCCAAGGCCACACAGCTAGGTAATTATTAAGTGTCTGAGACCGGATTTGAACCCAGGTACTCCTGACTCCAGGGCTGGTACTCTATCCACTGTGCCACCTAGCCACCCTCCAATTAGTTTTTTCTATGTTTCCTTAGTCCCTTATTAAATGTAATTTTTATTGCATTGTGATCTTTAAAGGAAGCATTGAATATTTCTTCCTTGAGCTATAAAGTTTTTGTGCCAATTTTTGTAAAGGTACCATGTGAGAAAATGATATATTCCTTTTTATTTCCATTCAATTCTTTTATGGCTATATTTGTCTAGTTCTGAGAGGGGGAAGACTTATAAAGTTCTTTATTATGATAGTACTACTATTTATTTCCACCTTAATTCATTTAAATTTTCTTTTAATAATTTAGATGCTATCGTATTTGGTATATATGCTTAGTATTGACATTGCTTCATTATCTATTCTACCTTTTATCATAACATAGTTTCTCAGTTTATCTTTTAATTAAATCTATTTTAGCTTTGACTTTGTCTGATATCATGATTGCTATCATTACTTTTTTTTTGCTTTGGCTGAGGCATAATAAATTCTATGCCAACTTTTTATTTTATTTTAACTCTGTGTGTATCCATCATTTTTAAGCAACATATTATCAGATTCTGAGTTTTAATCAATTCTGCTGTTTTCATTTTATGGGTGAATTCATCCCATTCAGAGTTATAATTACTATTTGTGTATTTCCCTCCATTCTAGTTTTCTTCACTATAATTCTTCACAGCCTCTCTTTTTATCCTATCCCTTTTCTAATTTACTCTTTAAAAAATATTTATTTATTTATTTTTGTACAGATGATGTTTTTTTTAATATACATTACTAAAATATTCTTGTTTAAGAGTAATAAACATAATAATTAAAGAGAAAAAAATGTGCTTCAGTGTGTGTTCCAACACCATCAGCTTTGTCTCAGGTGGATCATATTCTTTTATGATAAGTCCATCACAAAAACTATTTCCATATTTTTTCCACCATTGCCGCTGCTGATTGCAACTCCCTCCATTTATACCTCCCCACTACCATATACTATATTTTCTCTCTCCTTTCACTCTGTCCCTCTTCTAAAATGTGCTGTAGGGTAGCTGAGTGGTACAGTAGACTGATCACTAGCCCTGGGGTCGAGGCCCCAAGCCCACATACCACCCCTGAGACCCAGCAACCACCCAGCCCCATAGTCCCAGACAGGCCACCCAATCCCAGCCCCTTGCAAGAAGTGAAAAAGAAAATGTGTTATATCTGACCACTCTCCTCCATCACTCACATCATCCCTTCCCTTTGTCCCCCTTCTCTCCTTTTTATTCTAGATGTCTATACTCCATTGATTGTATATGCTGTTTCCTCTCTGAGCCACCTCTGATGAGAGCGAAGGTTCCCTCATTCCCCCCTTGCCTTCCTTCCTTCTATATCATCGCAATAGTTCATTGCAATAAAAAAATCTTATTATACAAAATATCTTAACCTATTCCACCTCTCCTTTCTCTTATTCCCATTACATTTCCCTTTTAGCCATTGACTCCAATTTTACAATATATTATATCTTCAAATTCAGCTCTCTCCTGTGCTTCATCCATAAAAGTTCCTTCTACCTGCTCTATTAAATGAGAAGTTTTCTATGAATATTATCAGTATCATTTTTTCTATGCAGGAATACATGCAGTTCATCATCATTAAGTCCCTCATATTTTACTCTTCTCCTCCACCCTCTATACTTCACCTGAGTCCTGTATTTGAAGGTCAAACTTTCTGTTCAGCTCTGGTTGTTTCAATAGAACAATTGAAATTCCCCTGGTTCATTGAAAGTCCATCTTTTCCCCTGGAAAAGGATGTTCAGTTTTGCTGAGTAGTTGATTCTTGGTTGCATTCCAAGCTCTTTTGCCTTCCAGAATATTATATTCCAAGCCCTACAAGTCCTTAATGTGGTTGCTGCTATGTCCTGTGTGATCCTGACTGCAGCTCCATGATATCTGAATTATGTTCTTCTGGCTGCTTGTAATATTTTCTCTTTAACCTCGGAGTTCTGGAACTTAATATTCCTGGGGTTTTTATTTTTGGATCTCTTTCTGGGGGAGATCAGTGGAGTCTCGCAATTTCTATTTTGCCCTCTGCTTCTAGGATATCTGGGCAATTTTCCTGTAAGAATTCTTTAAAAATAAGGTCAAAGTTCTTTTCCTGATCATGACTTTCAGGTATCCCAATAATTTTAAAATTATCTTTCCTGAATTTGTTTTCCAGATCAGTTTTTTTTCAATGAGATGTTTCACATTTTCTTCTAATTTTTCATTCTTTTGGTGTTGAAGTATTGTGTCTTGACTTCTCATAAAGTCAACACCTTCCTTTAGCTCCATTCTACATCTGAAGGATTTGTTTTCCTCAGAGAGCTTTCTTATCTCTTTTTCCATCTGGCCAATTCTACTTTTTAAAGCATTCTTCTCCTCAATAACTTTTTTTTTTAGGTTTTTGGCAAGGCAAATGGGGTTAAGTGGCTTGCCCAAGGCCACACAGCTAGGTAATTATTAAGTGTCTGAGACCGGATTTGAACCCAGGTACTCCTGACTCCAAGGCTGGTGCTTTATCCACTACACCACCTAGCTGCCCCTCTCAATAACTTTTTGAACTGTTTTATCCATTTGACCTATGATGGTTTTTAACATGTTATTTTCTTCAGCATTTTTTTGGATCTCCTTGACTAAGCTGCTGACTTCTTTTTCATGTTTTTCCTGCATCTCTCTCATTTCTTTCCCCAATTTTTCTTCTATCTCCCTTACTTGATTTTCAAAATTTTTTTTGAGCTCTGTCATAGCCTGAGCCCAATTTCTGTTTTTCTTGGAGTCTTTAGATGCAGGAGCTTGTACTTCCTCATCTTCAGATTGAGTATTTTGATCCTTCTTGGGATCACAGACAATGTATTTCTCAATGCTGTTCCTCCTTTTTCTGTTTATTCATTTCTCCAGCCAGTGCCTGGTTTTGGGGTGCTTCTTGAGCTTTTGAATATTATTGGAACACCCACACACACACACAAGGATCCTTTTGGGATACAAATCTATTAGTGTCATTTGATTTTTAAAGTTTCTTTAAAGTCCTTTTTAAGGGGTTGGAGCCAAGATGGCGACAACAGTGGATCTTGTCCTAGGTGCTCTCTCATAAATCTTTGAAACTAAGGACTCTAACTAAATTTTCGAGAGATAGAACCCACAGAGGGACCCAATGAGGCAGTTCTCCTACTCACAGTAACCTGGAAAAGAGCAGAAAGGCTCTGCTCCCTGGGGTTGGAGGGGCGGCCTGCCAGAGTGAAAGAACTTCAGCCTCCTGGAGGCAGCCCCAGGGTGCTGGGAGCCACAGCTCACAGCAGCAGAGGAGTTTCCTGACCTACACCCTGGGGAACACCAGGCACAAATTGGAGGGGGGGGACCTCTGCCAGAGGGAGCACATGAAGCCCAGCCCTCAGGGCACACAGCTAGCTGCTTAGCCACTGCATCCCAAATCCAGGAAACAGAAGCAGGCGGAGTCGGTAAGCAGGAGCCCCCAGGGCATGAGCCCTTTGAACCTGGTGTGGGGAGTGGGGGGGGAGAGAGAGAGAGACTGCCAAGCTCTGTCCTCTGCCCCTGGAACAGGACTCTGGGGCTCTGACCACATTCAGATCCTGATCACAGCCCAGGGCCCCCCATAGAACAGCAGCCCCCCCCCCCCCAACTGAGCTTGTGGTCATTTACAGACTAGGAGGGAGGATAGAGCCTCACACACTGAAACCCTTGTGGGAGTGTCCCAAAAGCTCAGGAAGCACCCCAAAACAGGCTTAGACTGGGAAAATGAGCAAGCAGAGAAACAAAAGGAACACCATTGAGAAATACATTATCTGTGAACACAAGAAGGATCAAAATACTTAGTCTGAAGATGAGGAAGCACAAGGTCCTGCATCTAAAGACTCCAAGAAAAATAGAAATTGGGCTTAGGCCATGACAGAGATCAAAAATCAAATGAGGGAGTTAGAAGAAAAACTGGGAAAAGAAAGGAGAGAGATGCAGGAAAAAACATGAAAATGAAGTCAGCAGCCTAGTCAAGGAAATCCAAAAAAATGCTGAAGAAAACAGCATGCTAAAAACCAGCTTAGGTCAAATGGATAAAACAGTTCAAAAAGTTATTGAGGAGAAGAATGCTTTAAAAAGCAAAATTGGCCAGATGGAAAAAGAGATAAGAAAACTCTCCGAGGAGAACAAATCCTTCAGACAAAGAATAGAATTCAGGGAGAGTGATGAATTTACCAGAAATCAGGAATCAATACTTCAAAACCAAAAAAATGAAAAATTAGAAGAAAATGTGAAACATCTCATTGAAAAAAACAACTGATATGGAAAACAGACTTAGGAAAGATAATTTAAAAATTATTGGAATATCTGAAAGTCATGATCAGGAAAAGAGCCTTGACATCATTTTCAAAGAATTACTACAGGAAAATTGCCCTGATATTCTAGAAGCAGAGGGCAAAATAGAAATGGAGAGAATCCACCGATCCCCCCAAGAAAGAGATCCCAAAAAACCAACCCCTAGGAATATTATAGCCAAGTTCCAGAACTCCTAAGTCAAAGAGAAAGGACACAATTCAAATATTGTGGAGCTGCAGTCAGAATCACACAGGACTTAGCAGCAACTACACTAGAAGCTCGTAGGGCTTGGAATATAAAATACCAGAAGGCAAAAGAGCTTAGAATGCAACCAAGAATCAACTACCCAGCAAAACTGAATGTCCTCTTCCAGGGAAAAAGATGGACTTTCAATGAACCAGGGGAATTTCAAATGTTCCTGTTGGAATGGCCAGAAGGTTTGATCTTCAGATAGAGAGTGGAGGGGAAGGGGAAAATGAGAGGGACTTAATGATGATGAACTGCATGTATTCCTGCATAGAAAAATGACACTGATAATACTCATATGAACCTTCTCAGTTAATAGAGCAGGTAGAGGGAGCTTTTATAGTTGAAGCACAGGAGAAAGCTGAATTTGAAGATAAAATATGGAGTAAAAAAATGGAGTCAGTAGAAAAAAGGGAAATGTAATGTGAGAAAGAAAAAGGAGAGGGGGAATAGGCCAAGATATTTCATATAATAATATTTTTATTACAATGAGGTACTGCAATGATATGGTAGGGGGAAGGCAAGGGGGAATGAGGGAATCTTTGTTCTCTTCAGAGGTGGCTAGGAGAGGAAACAGCATATATACCCAATGGGGTATAGGCATCTGGAGTAAGAAGGAGGGAGGGAACAGGGGTAAGGGGGGTGATGTGAGTGATGGACCATGGGGGGAAAGTGGTCAGATATAACACATTTTCTTTCTAAGTTCTTGCAAGGGGCTGGGATTGGATGGCCTGTCCGAGACCATAGGTCCAGGTGGATGCTGGGCCTAAGGGGTGGTATGGAGGCTCGGGGCCTCTTGGCCCTAGGACCAGGGATCTGTCTGCTGTACCACTCAGCTACCCTACAGCAGAGTCAGAGTGAAAGGAGAGAGAAAATATAGTACATAGTAGTGGAGAAATATGAAAGGAGGGAGTTTCAATCAGCAATGGCAACAGTGGAAAAATATGGAAGTAACTTTTGCCATGGACTTATCATAAAGAATGTGACCCACTCGCGACAGAGTTGTTGGTGTTGGAACAAAGACTCAAGCACATTTTTTATTATTATTTTTGGGGGCGTGCAGCGCAAATGGGGCTGGGTGGCCCACCTGGGGCTGCATAGCAGGGTGATCATTGGGTGTCTGAGGCCAGATTTGGACCCAGGTGCTCCTGGCTCAAGGGCCAATGCTCTATCTGCCACCTAGCCACCCCTACTATTATTACTATTTTATTTTATTTTGGGTTTTTTTCTTTTTTTTGTTTTTTTTTTTGCAGGGCAGTGGGGTTCGGGTGGCTTGCATGTCACACAGATGGGTGATTGTTGGGTGTACGGGGCCAGATGTGGGCTTGGGTGCTCATGGCTCCAGGGCTGGTGCTCCGTCCACTGCGCCACCTGGCCATACCTACAATTATTACTATTATTTCTCAAGTGAGTCTATATTTTGGGGGGGGGGAGGGGGTATTTTGTTTGCTCTTAAACAAGAATATTTTATTAATGTATAAAAAAATTTGTACAAAATGAGAATAAATATTAAATATTAAAAAAAAAGTCCTTTTTAAGTTTTTCCAAGAACACTTGTTGGGTACATGACCATTTGATGTTACTCTTTGGGGTAGGAAAAGCATTTTTTTTTTTTTTTTGCTTCAGTGTCTTCCTCTGAACCCAGATCTTTTCTATTTTCATAGTAGCTCTCTATGGGTGAGGTTTTTTTTTTTGCCATTGCTTGCCCATTTTTATTTTTATTTTCAATTTTTAGCCATTTATTATAATCACTTCTAGTCCTGGGGTATGGGGTATGGTGCCTTTGCTCTTGGGTTCTTCTTGTTATTTTCTGAGTTTTGTCTGGGTTTCAATCTCAGCATTCTATTCTCCCTCCAAGTCACAGTTAGGCTCTACTGGAAATGCCCTTGATTCCTGAGGACCCTCCAGTGATTGCAACCTTTAGTTCTCTCCTCTAATCTGGAACCGAAACCAGGAACTCAACTCTCTTATAAGAACTCACAGCCAACAGCATCCAGTTCCACTGCTTCTGCACTCAACAGGCATTTGTTCATTCCTTCTCACTGAGAACCACCGCTCAGTAGCACAACTTGGTCTAGAATTCCTTGGCAGCAGAGGGTCCTTTGATCTTCCCCTTCTCAGAGGTTTGCTCACCCCTTCTCCCCTCTTTTAGCCCCCCTGCCCCCAGGGCTTGTTGTATGTGTTTCAGGAGAGATAGCTTGGAGGTGTTTGTACTTTACTCAGGTTGAACCTCTGTACTGGAGTTCTTCCTCTGGTCTTCCCAAGTAGCCCAAGAAGAACCAGTGATCTCCCCCAACTTGTTTATTTCTGGCCACTCTATGATCACTGGGAGGTTCTATTTTGTTTTGTTTGTGGATAAATTCCGGAGAGCTTGGAAATTTCTGACCTACTCTACCATCTTTCCAGAATCCTGCAAGCACCCCAGATATAACTTCTTATGATCTAATGAACCAGTCTGAAACTGTGCTCATCAGAAGAAAAGACAACAGATGAGAATTTAAAGTTGACCAGAATACCTGGAGATCATCAAGTATTGGGACATGCAAAGGGAATTTATATCAACCAGAAGCATGTTGTTGGGGAAATGTTACTGAGGTTTTTTTTTTAATTTTCTGCAAGGCAATGGGGGGTTAAGTGACTTGCCCAAGGTCACACAGCTAGGTAATTAGTAAGTGACTGGGGTCACATTTGAACTCAGATTCTCCTGATTCTAGGGCTGGTGCTCTATCTACTGTGCCACTTAGTTACCCCTATTGAGTCTTTTTTTTTTAAGGTTTTTGCAAGGCAAACGGGGTTAAGTGGCTTGCCCAAGGCCACACAGCTAGGTAATTATTAAGTGTCTGAGACCGGATTTGAACCCAGGTACTCCTGACTCCAGGGCCAGTGCTTTATCCATGCCACCTAGTCGCCTCTATTGAGTCTTAATAATGACTAGTTTCATCGTGTTATTGCAGCACCATATTGTCAAGTTTTTTTTGTTCATTTGTTTATTTTTGCCTGATATACTAAGTCATATCTCTAAAAGAGAGTTACTAGAGAAATACAGCTCTAATGAAAAATGATATGCAAGTTGTATATATTTAGTGTAGCTTTTTTACAAAGGAATTTGACTGTGGGAAATACCTGAATTTTAAATATTCAAATGAGTTTTGTCCTTCACAGTATTCACACTGAAAGACTATATACTTATTCCAATGATATTGCTATTGTTCAAAACATCTCTGTCTGGGACTCTTTCTTTGAAACTATCTTTAGAGCCAGTTAACAGGCCAAATCAGATCCATTGCTCTGTAGTCATATCTTGACTTGTCCAAACCTAGTGTCATCTAGCTTGCTCATCCATTTTATCAAATATACCCTAATATTTGTGGTCATTTAAAAAAATCAAATTCACCTTCTAAGACTTTCCTTGAGGATATAAAAAAAGAAGACAATCCTGGTATCCCTTCTACCAAGGTGGGGTTTCAAACATAGGAGCCCCTAATATGTATGAACATTCCTGAGGACTCTTCTGGAGGAGGACCATGTGTACTTTAATGTATATATTTGTCATGTTTGCTTAAAAACAAGTCCTATTATCTAAAGTTGGGATGGGAGAAATATAAATTTCATATTCTAGCATTCTGTAGTATCACTAACTATTCACTATATTTCCCCTATCCACCTACACTCTGGATAGCTGATATGGTACCAAATAACCAGGTTAAAGGCAGAAAATTGGGTCAACCAACTAGTTACCTTTTCACTATAGAACAATGAAAGCAGACTTACTGATCTTTTCTCCTGGAATAATGATCTATCAATTTTTTCTTGTTCAGTGACCATATTCTCTAACTTACCAACACATTGTTCACTCAATCCATCACATCTTATACCCTCTCACTAACCAATCTCACCACTTACGCTTGATGATATTATTATGGCAGTCAGGTGGTGCAGTGAATAAAACACTGGATGTGGAGTCAGGAAAACCTGAATTCAAATCCAGCTCCAAATATTTACTGTGTTACTCTGGGCAAGTCTCTATTGGTTTCAGATTCCTTATCTATAAAATGGCATAATAACGGCACCTAAAGTAGGGACAATAATTTCACCTACCTCCCAGGGTTGTTGTAAGGATAAAATAAGATAATATTTGTAAAGTACTTTGCAAATCTCTGTAAATATTGTTCTCCTCCTTCTCATCATTTCATCATCAGCCTTTATCTACCTTGCCTCAAATATCAAAGCCTTGGAAAGACACAAAAAAGAATAAAGATACTTAACTAGTTATTTTCTTTATCCAGTACCTACTGCTCCCTTGCTGCTGTAATTTTTTTTTTAGATTTTTCAAGGCAATGGGGTTAAGTGGCTTGCCCAAGGCCACATGGCTAGGTAATTATTAAGGGTCTGAGGTCAGATTTGAATCCAGGTACTCCTGACTCCAAGGCCAGTGCTCTTATCCACTGCGCCACCTAGCCACCCCTGTTGTAATTTTTTAAAAATAATTTTGTCTCATATAATTATAATTTAGGGGGAAGACTAATACACTGAAGTTTACAGGGTTTTTTTTTTTAGTTTTTTTTTTTTTTGCAAGGCAAATGGAGTTAAGTGGTTTGCCCAACACCACACAGCTAGGTAATTATTGAGTGTCTGAGGCCGGATTTGAACTCAAGTACTCCTGATTCCAGGGCCAGTGCTCTATCCACTGTACCACCTAGCCACCCCATGAAGTTTATGTTTTTTGAGGAAAAATCTTTCCTTCTCACTGTCCTTTAAGTTTCAGTTTATCCATATTTTGAGAAAAGAGCAAAGTAAAGAAATGTAATAATAGATGTAAGATTTAATTTACTAACCTGACACTGTTGATATCAGATTCATGGGTTTCAAATGACTGGATGCACTGGCCAGAGCGCATGTCCCAAACCATGGCCTTTTTATCACAGCCCTAGAAATAAAAATTGTTCTGAGTTATATGCCTAAAAGGACAAGAGTAACAAATGGGTATAGAAAAGAAATGCAGGCATGACACAGTCAAAAGACCACTGGATTCCAATCAGAAGCACACCTGACTAATTTTTATTCCCACGGTCCTGGACACATCCTCTCTGAGTCTCAATTCCCTTATTTGTTGCGTAAATATAATAACTGTGGTACTTTCTACTTTACAAGGCTCCTGTGAGAAAAATGCTTTGTAAATTTTAACATGCAATATAATTACAGTATGTGACTTAATACCACTTTAGGTAAGATTATTTAAATATCTCATTTTTCTTTCCTGACCTCGTGGATGGAAAGCATAAACTGGCTGTGTGAATCTGGTTGAGTTGCTTAGAATTTCAGTGATCCACACAAATCCCTAAGACTAAGTTGTAGATAAGGTGCTCATATGAATTGGTGGAGGGAATCCTTATCCTAATGGAAATCATAGGTCTAGTTCCTTTCCCCTATAAAATGGATTTTTTTACACTGCAAAAATTTGATTGAAGGCAAACATTTTTAATTAAGTTTTTGGAGGCAAAGGGTATGTCTAATTTTTTTTTTTTTTTTTTTTTTTTTTTTTACGCGCATAGCTCCTGGATGAGAGGTGTGAGAGAAAAGCAACATCTGGGTCATTTTATTAGTAACTTTAATTCTGTTTTTCCTTTTTTAGAGCAGGTAGAAACTATTTCCATCTACTTCGTCCCTTTGAATCTTTCTCTCTCCAACCTTCTTTCCTCATAATTAAAAAGGCAAAAACAAACAGGGAATACAAAAACTGCTCTAGTTCCTCATTTCCTCCTATTTCTGGTTCTTTTTTTTTAGGTTTTGTTTTGTTTTTTTGCAAGGCAAATGGTGTTAAGTGGCTTGCCCAAGGCCACACAGCTAATTATTAAGTGCCTGAGATGGGATTTGAACCCAGGTACTACTGACTCCAGGGCCAGTGCTTTATCCACTATGTCACCTAGCTGCCACCTAGCCGCCCCCTATTTCTGGTTCTAAGGAATCAAATAAGATAAGATAGGTAAAGCACTTTGTAACCAACAGAATATTTCATAAATGTCAACTCTCATTGATCTTTCACAAGATCATCATGACATAGAAATGACCTTGAGTTCCAGAAAACCTTGCCAAGAGAGTTCAGGTCCTGGTATGTCTCACCACTAGAAAGGTTCAAATATAGACCCAGTGTATCTTCTGTATGAATACCAACCAAGTTCAGTTCAGTGAAGCTCAAATCCACCTTGATCATCTTTTTTTCTAGAAGATGATCAACCAAGCTGTAGCCAATGTTGTTGCTGGGAGTATCCAAAGATTTATGAAATGTTATTATCTAACAGATTTACATATAAGTATACCAAAATATATGAAATAATATATGAAATGGTTTTTTTCTCCAAGACAATTAGGATGATTGAATAGAGAGGAAAAAAGGCAAATAGATTGTTTTGTGTTATGGAAACTTAATCAATAGCTAAAGCAATGCAAAAATTAGTTAGAAAAGTTACAGCTTAATCCAATAAGGTATCTATTTTTTTCCCTTTTAAACATGTGGCTCCTAAGTTCCTTACTATTTCTAGACTCTGATATTAGGAAATTTTTGCCTTGGTTTTAATGCCAATTTAAGTTTCCTTAATATGGAGATGCAGTTTTCAAATTATAAGAGTTCTAAAAGCATCAGAATCAGATCTTTGTAAATTTTTAAAAAATTCCTTCAATTTTAGACTCCAAGTTTTTTATCTGTCATATTCGCTTTAAATCTTTCCCAATCTGTTTTTTATAGGAAATTAATGTAAATGCAATTTGTCCCTAATTGTTCTTAATTACTAATAGAAAAAATAATCTTCTTCTGCAAGTCCTTTAAATATGTTATTTCACTTTCTCTCTCTTTTTCAATGAATTCATTTTGTAGCTGAGGACCCTTAGAGAGCTGAGCTGAGTCTAGAATCAGTTACTTTCTTTTCCAAATTCCCCTTTTCTTTGACTATACCTCATTGTCTCCCCAAGTTCTCCTGCTACTATTATACTCTCCATGACCCTTGATAAACCCTCCAATTTCTTAGTATTTTCCTCACAGGTCCTTGGTTACAATTCATTATCACATGACTCAATTATGTACACTTTGGTCTCTTGATCCTCAGAAAGGGGATGTTGGTGTGTTACTCACTGATACCCTGCTAAGACTAGCTTTTTTATTTAAGGAAAAAAATAAAGGCCACTAAGATTTTTGCCTTGATCCACAGGATATATCTTAATTATTGAACTTTTTCAGAAAATCTATATGGTTCCTTGAAAAATCTAAGAAAGAAGGGATTGTAGAGAATGGGACCCCCACTCATAAGCTTTTTACGGGGTTATATTCACTAAAAACAGTAGATTATAGTGTTTAGTAACAAAATACTCTAAGAGCATATGAAGGGTCTACAACTTATTTGCCTCTCCTTTTGCTCAGAATTTGAGTTTTTTCCTCCCCTTCCTCAGGTGAAGAGTCCCTTATCCAGATAGCAAGACCCTGATCAGCTAGGTTTTCCCCTAGGAAAAATGTTTGCATTGCTCTTATTTAATGTTCACATTTCCGGGAGACAGGTATATATTAATTTTAAAGCCTCACCCCAGATACAAAGGTGTTTCCTGTTTCTGAAGGTGCCAGATCCAGGCAGAGAACATCAGCTCCATGTCCATGAAAGCTCTGTAGAAGCTGCCCACTTTCCACATCCCAGAGAGCACAGGTCCCATCCCCACTCGCAGTCAAGATCTGCCCAATGAGAAAAGGACAAAAGTACTCTTGTTATGACTAATACAAATCTATAATATATGCTCATATATTAATCATATTTATATGATATATAAATATTATTAATGATAAAATGTTTGAAGTTCTAACAAGAAAAGCTTGTTCTCTTTATTATTTTTTAAATTTAAGGCAATGGAGTTAAGAGACTTGCCCAAGGTCACACAGCTAGGCATTATTAAGTGTCTGAGGCTGAATTTGAACTCAGGTCCTCCTGACTCTAGGGCTGGTGTTCTATCCATTGCCTCACCTAGCTGTCCCTGGTTCTCTTTAAAAACAATATGGTATCCTAGATAATAATGATAATAATGAAACAACATACCAAAACTTATGGGATTCATTCAAAGCGACTCTCAGGGGATATGTTATAGCTCTAAATGCTTACATGAATAAATTGGAGAAAGAGGAAATCAATGAACTAAATATGCAACTAAAAAAATTAAAGAAAGTACAAATCAAAAATCCCCAATTAAATACCAAATTAGAAATTCTAAAAATTAAAGGAGAAATCAATAAAAGCAAAAGCAAAAAAAACTATTGAATTAATAAATAAAACCAAAAATTGGTATTATGAAAAAACCAATAAAATTGATAAATCTCTGGTCAATTTGATTAAAAAAAAGAAGAAAACCAAATTGCTAGTATCATAAATGAAAAAGGTGAACTCATCACCAATGAGGAGGAAATTAAAGTAATAATTTGAAATTATTTTGCCCAACTCTATGCCAATAAATTTAATAATCTAAGTGAAATTGTTGAATTTTTACAAAAATATAAGTTGCCCAGGTTAAATGAAGAAGAGATTAAATACCTAAACAACCCTATCTCAGAAAAAGAAATTCAACAAGCAATCATTGAACTCCCTAAAAAAAAATCTCCAGGGCCTGATGGATTCACAAGTTAATTCCACCAAACATTTAAGGAACAATTGGTTCCAATTCTATATAAACTCTTTGGAAAAATAGGGAAAGATGGGACTCTGCCTAACTTTTTCTATGAAGCCAATATGGTGCTGTTACCTAAACCAGGAAGAGTTAAAACAGAGAAAGAAAATTATAGACCTATTTCTCTGATGAATATAGATGCAAAAATCTTAAATAAAATCTTAGCAAAACAATTGCAACAAGTTATCACTAGGATAACACATTATGATCAAGTAGGATTTATTCCAGGAATGCAGGGTTGGTTCAATATTAGGGAAAACTGTTAGTATACTCAATTATATCAACAACCAATCAGAAATCATATGATCATATCAAAAGATGCTGAAAAAGCTTCTGACAAAATACAGCATCCATTCCTATTAAAAACACTAGAGAGCGTAGGAATAAATGGATTGTTCCTTAAAATAATTAGCAGTAACTATCTGAAACCATCAACAAGCATTATATTCAATGGGGAGAGGCTAGAGGCATTCCTAATAAGATCAGGGGTGAAACAAGGGTGCCCATTATCACCACTACTATTCAAAATTGTATTAGAAATGTTAGCGTCAGCAATTAGAGAAGAAAAAGAAATTAAAGGAATTAGAATTGGGAAGGAAGAGATAAAACTCTCACTCTTTGCAGATGACATGACGGTCTACCTAGAAAATCCCAAGAAATCATCCAAAAAACTACTGGAAACAATTAGCAATTTTAGCAAAGTTGCAGGTTATAAAATAAACCCTCATAAATCCTCAACTTTTCTATATATGTCTAGCAAGATACAGCAGGAAGAGCTAGAAAGAGAAATCCCATTCAAAGTAACCTCAGACAATATAAAATAATTGGGAGTCTTTTTGCCAAGACAGACTCAGAATCTTTTTGAAAATAATTATAAAATACTTCTCACACAAATTAAATCAAATTTAAATAACTGGGCAAATATCAATTGCTCATGGATAGGTAGAGCTAATATAATTAAAAATGACAATTCTACCAAAACTAAACTATCTGTTTAGTGCCCTACCAATCAAAATTCCAAAAAATTACTTTGAGTTAGAAAAAATTGTAAGTAAATTCATATGGAGAAATAAAAAGTCAAGAATTGCCAGGAGCTTAATGAAAAAAAGTGCAAAAGAAGGTGGCTTAGCCCTACCTGATCTAAAATTATATTATAAAGCATCAGTCATCAAAACTGTTTGGTATTGGCTAAGAAACAGAGTGGTGGACCAGTGGAATAGACTAGGTATAAAAGCAGGAGATGATTATAGTAATCTGCTGTTTGATAAACCCAAAGAATCCAGCCATTGGGATAAAAATTCTCTCTTTGATAAAAACTGCTAGGATAATTGGAAGTTAGTATGGAAAAAACTTAGATTAGACCAACACCTAACACCCTTTACCAAGATAAGATCCAAATGGTTACAGGACTTAGACATAAAAAACCATACTATAAGCAAATTAGAGGATCAAGGACTAGTTTACCTGTCAGATCTATGGAAAGGGGAGCAGTTTATGACTAAGGAAGAGTTGGAGAACATCACCAAAAACCAATTAGATGATTTCAATTACATTAAATTAAAAAGCTTTTGCACAGATAAAACCACTGTAACCAAGATCAAAAGAAATATAGTAAATTGGGAAACAATCTTTACATTTAATGATTCTGACAAAGGACTCATTTCTAAAATATACAGAGAACTGAGTCCCCAATTGACAAATGGTTGAAGGATATGCAAAGGCAATTTATAGATGAGAAGATCAAAGCAATTCATAGCCATATGAAAAAATGCTCTAAATCATTAATTATTAGAGAAATGCAAATTAAAGCTTCTCTGAGGTACCACCTCACACCTCTCAGATTGGCCAATATGACCAGAAAGAATAATGATCATTGTTGGAAGGGTTGTGGGAAATCTGGGATAGTATTACACTGTTGGTGGAGCTGTGAACTCATCCAACCCTTCTGGAGAGCTATTTGGAACTACGCCCAAAGGGCAACAAAAATGTGCATACCCTTTGACCCAGCAATACCACTACTGGATCTATACCTTGAAGAGATGATGAAAAAGGGTAAAAACATTACTTGTACAAAAATATTTATAGCAGCCCTATTTGTAGTGGCAAAGAATTGGAAATCAAGTAAATGTCCTTCAATTGGGGAATGGCTTAGCAAACTGTGGTATATGTATATCATGGAACACTATTGTTCTATTAGAAACCAGGAGGGATGGGATTTCAGGGAAGCCTGGAGGGATTTGCATGAACTGATGCTGAGTGAGATGAGCAGAATCAGAAAAACACTGTATACCCTAACAGCAACTTGGGGGTGATGATCAACCTTGAAGGACTCGTTCATCCCATCAGTGCAACAATCCAGAGCAATTTTGGGCTGTCTGCAAAGGAGAATACCATCTGTATCCAGATAAGGAGCTGTGGAGTTTGAACAAAGTTCAAGGACTAATCCATTCAATTTAGAAAAACCCAGATATCTTATTGTCTGATCTTGTTACCTCTTAGACTTCTTGTCTCTTCCTTAAGGATATGATTTCTCTCTCATCACACCCAATTTGGATCAAGGTACAACATGGAAACAAAGTAAAGACTGACAGATTGCTTTCCATGGGGAAGTGGGGGGGAGGGAAGTAAGATTGGGGGGAAAGATGTAAAACTCAAATAATATCTTTAATGAAAATTAATTTAAAAAAAAACAATATGGTACACAGGAAAAATAAATCATTGAATTTGGACTTTGGACATTCAGGTTCAAATCTCATCTCTAACAGTACTTATGGGACATTGGGTAAATCAAATCACCTCTTTGGGCCTCAGTTTCTTCATTTGTAAAAGGAGGGGGTTAGACTCAATGACCTCCAAAGTCTATCAGTTCTTGATCTATGATCCTAAAATCCTGTTCTGGAGCTTCCAAAAACCTTGCTCATTCTAGATAATTTGTTTCATCATACCCATCTGGAAGTCACTAGCTCCTTTGGCTTCCTGAACTTGAACCAGAACTTATTTACTCCTTTTCCTGTAACCCCACACCCTCCACGCCCATAAAGGACCTTGTCTTTGTCTGCCACTTCTGTGCTAACAACCTGATGGTAGTTGAGGCAGCAGTTTTTTTTATATTGTAATTATTATTTTGGGAAGAATAAGCTGCTTTTGGAGACTGGTGAAGGAAGTATCTGGAAGAGAGTTTGCTACTCCTAGGATTTCCCTCAGAGTTCATCTATCATTTCCCTCAGAGTTTTAATTTGATCTCAAATGACAACAGTTATGGACTGAATTGAATAAGACCTTCCATAAGCTCACAACAGTGTGAGACAACTGGAGACTCTTGGGTACAGACATCATACTTTCTATGACAGGAAAACAGGGGAATAAAATAATAAATATTATATTGCCAAGAGAAAAATGGAAAGAATAGAAGTACTGGAATTTATCACACATAACTTTTAGATTTACTTTATATGCCATGAAATAAATCCTGCAATGGGAAAGGTCTTCACAGGACATCTCTTTTAACATCTTAACCAATAGATAAATTTCCCCCATCCCGTACCAATCTTTCTACCACAATCCCAAAAGCACATTCAAAATTTACCAGAGAAATTATCAAAGAAAGTAATGTTTAATTTAGAATGAAGAAGACTTGGATTCAAATTCCCCAAAATATTTATTAGTAATAACAATTCACTTAATCTAAGGACTTGGTTTTCTTCATCTGTAAAATGGGGATAATAATATCTATACTATCTATCTCATGGAGTTATTATGAGGGTCAAATAAGACTACTTTGAAAACTCTAAAATGATTGATCAGTTATTATTATGATACCTATAAAGTGAACCTCATTTCTGTCAAACATTTCAAAAGTTAAATTTTATATTGAAATCAGTTTAATTTTTCATGTGTAGTTTTCATATTACACTTTATCTCACACATCATACACACATATTCACATGTTAAATAAGGGATCTCATTCTTTTTTTCCTTTTTTGTAAGCAGAGAGATTATTATTCCTTTCCTTTCCTCTTCTGCCCATGTCATTACCAGAGTACTAGGCACTGGTAAATCCAACCTGAAAAAGGCACAGAGAAGACAAACTACTGCTAGCAGCTACAATGGAGCCCATGAGAAGCAACCAAGATCAGTTAAGGATCATTCAATAGTACATTAGGCTTGGCAGTTTGAGAAAATAGGACTAAAAGTTTCCTAAGTCTCACATGACCATATTTTCAAACCTTAGGTTGGCTCCAGAGCCCAAAAACTACTCCAAAAAAGTTAGGTCTGGATTCAATTCCAAATGACTCATTCTAGTCTAGACTTGCCCCTAGAGGTCTATGAACTTCTGGTAAAATGTCTTGGGGCTGATGAAAGAAATAGAAACTTAATTAAATTACTAAAGTTGAATTCTATTTTCAGTTTTGGTATGAATATTTTTCCTGTGCTGTTTTTTTTCAGTCTAATTTAGGATGATAGATTAATATCTTTTAGGGATTTGGGGGACCATTTTCCAGATGAGGAAATTGAGGCCTTGAGAGTTTAATATGTTACCAATGACAGGATGTTGTGACATTTAATTTTTTCATTCCACCTATCACATAGCAATACTCTGCACATACTCAGAAGCTATTTAATATATGCATACATATATGAAGTGGGACTATATTAAGCATATATGAAGTATGTATCTATTAAGCATCTATGAGGTATACTTTATTTTTTTAGAGCACCTTACTTTTATTTTTTTTCACATTACTAACAAGTCATCTTGTAAAAGTAAATATAATCCCCCCCCAAGAAAGAAAAGCCTCAAGAAAAATAAGTGAGAAGAAAAAAAAGTGTGCTTCCGTCTGGATACCATCAGCTCCTGCCTTTAGAATGGATAGCCTTCTTTATAAATCCATCAGAGAAGTTGCTTCAACATTTTTTCCCCCAGTTCCTATTGCTAGCTATATTTCCCTCCATCCTCTTCTTCCTTACTCCAGTTTATTCTATTCTCTCTCTCATTTTTACCCTGTCCCTCCTCTAAAGTATGTTGTATCTAATTTCCCACAGTCTTCCCTCTCTTCTTTCACCTACATCCCTTCTTTTTCTCTCCTATTTTCCTCTAGTGTAAGATAGATTTAAATGCTTGTTATTTCCTCTCTGAATCATTTGTGATGAGAATGAAGGCTCTCTCATCCCCTTCATCTTCCCCCTTCCACTCCATTGCAAAAGTTTTTCCTTGCATTTTTTATGTGAAATAACTTAGCTCATTCCACCTCTCCTTTCCTTTCTACCAACGTTCCTTTCTTGTCCATTGACTCCATCTTTATAATTTATTATACCTTCATATTCAGCTCCCTCCTGAGTCTTGTCTATATATGCTCCTTCTAATTGCCCGAATAAATGAGAAGGTTCATATGAGTTATCAGTATTATCTTCCCATGCAGGAATACAAGCAATTCAACATCATTAAGTCCCTCATAATTTGCTCTTCCTGTTCTCCTTCTCTGTTTCACTTGATTCCTGTACTTAGAGATCAAACTTTCTGTTCAGCTGTGGTCATTTCAACAGGAAAGTATGCAATCCCTTATTTCATTGAATGTCCATCTTTTCCCCTGAAAGAGGATGTTCAGTTTTGTTGGGTAGTTGTTTCTTTTTTTTTTTTTTTTTTAGGTTTTTGCAAGGCAGTGGTATTAAGTGGCTTGCTCAAGGCCACACAGCTAGGTAATTATTAAGTGTCTGAGGCTGGATACTCAGTACTGGATACTCAGGTACTCCTCACTCCAGGGCTGGTGCTCTACCCACTGCGCCACCTAGCCACTCCTACAGCTAGGTAATTATTAAGTGTGTGAGGTCAGATTTGAACTCAGATACTCCTAACTCCAGGACTGGTGTTCTACCCACTGTGCCACCTAGACACCCCCATGGGTAGTTGATTCTTATTTGTAAACCAAGCTCTTTTGCCTTCTGGAATATTATATTCCAAGTCCTAAGAGCCCATAATGTAGAAGCTGCTAAATTTTTTGTTAACCTGACTGTACCTTCTTTCTTTCTGACTGTTTGTAATATTTCTCTCCTTGATTTGGGACTTCTGGAATTTGACTATAATATTCCTGAGAATTTTTATTTTGGGATCTCTTTTAGGAAGTGATCAGTCTATTCCCTCAATTTCTATTTCACCCTCTGCTTCTGGGATATCAGTGCAATTTTACTGAATTTCTTGACAAATGAAGTCTAGGCTCTTTTTCAGGTCATAACTTTCAGGTAGCCTAATAATTTTTAATATCTCTCCTGGATCTGTTTTCCAGTTCAGTTGTTTTTCCAATGAGATATTTCACATCTTTCCAATCTTTTGGGTTTTTTTTTTATTATTTCTCACAAAGACATCAGCTTCCCTTAGCTCCATTCTACATTTGAAGGAATTATTTTCTTCAGAGTTTTTGTGTTTACTTTTCCATCCGCCAATTCTGCTTTTTAAGGCATTTTTTTCCCTCCTCACTGACCGTTTGGACTGCTTCTTCCATTTGACCTAAATTTCTTTTTAAGATATTATTTTCTTCAGTTTTTTTTGTAATTCCTTCACCAAGCTGTTGACTTGGTAATTATTAAGTGTCTGAGGCTGGATTTGAACTCAGGTCCTCCCGACTCCATTTTATCCACTGTGCCACGTAGCTTTCCCATGAATACATATTTTGATCCTCCATAGGATCAAAGTATTTTTCTATGGTCAGGTTTTTTTTTCCTTCTGTTGTTGGCTCATTTCCCCAGTCTATGTCTTGATTTTAACTCCTGGTTACAGCAGGCACTCTCCCAAGCTTTTGAGGGGTTTTGCAGCTGTTTTCAAGGTCACTCCCCAAGCACCCCAAAGCATTCAAGTTCTTGAGAGATTCAGACTGCTCTCCTGACTGCTCTGATTTGTGGATGACCTCTATGGCAGTAAAACTTTTTTTGAGACTGGGATCCAGACCACAGCCTGGATCTGAGTATGGGCAAAGCCACAGAGTCCTGCCTTAGGCATAGAGGAGAGCCTTCTGCAGACTCCTTGACTCCCTTACCATCCAGGTTGAATGCTCTGGAAACACAGCTGGATGGTTCCCTGCCAGGTGGTTCTGCTCCAGGTTCCTGGGACCAGGTCTGCACTGAATTCTAGTGTGGCAGAGTTTTCCTGCTGACCTTCCAAGTTGTCCTTGGCAATCCCTGGGGAGTCTAGAAACCATCCTACTGCTATGGTCCCAGGTACCCCCAAGGACCCAGGTGCCCCATGGGCTGTTCCTGGAAGGCTGTAGTAGGTTTGCTCGGATTGCACTGCAACCCTTTCTAACCCCGGTGAACAGACCTTTTCCTCAGATCTTCCAAGTTATCTTGAGCTGGAAAATTATTTTACTCAGTCTTTTTTGCTTGTTTGTTTTTTCTTTTAGTTTTTTTGAAAGGCAATGGGGTTAAGTGACTTGCCCAAGGCCACATGGCTAGGTAATTATTAAGTGTTTGAGACCGATTTGAACCCAGGTACTCTTGACTCCAGGGCCGGTGCTTTATCCACTGCGCCACCTAGCTGCCCCCCAATTGAAGTATTCTTAAAAGACTTTTAAACTAAAGTGTAAGTTTATACTTTGGCATACCCTTTATATGGAAACCCAAATGAAGAAGGATTAAGAACTTTCCATGGTCACAGAGGTAAATACCTCTTGGGATTTGATCCTGGATTCTTTCACTTTAAATTCAGTGCTCTTTCCAGTTTTATCCCACTGCCTATGTTTATTCAAATAATTATTTCCTATTCCTGTTCCCAAAATATGGAAAATTGGATAATTTCCATAAAATTAAAACTTCTTTTGGAAGAGTCAACAAGCTCTTTAAAAAGGTCACCCAACATATGTTCTCTTTTCCTGTGGAAATTTCTCTCTTCCTCTTCACTTTAGCTGTAGTAAAAGACAGGTGAATATTTGGAGATTTTGATTAAGGTAAATTTTCAAAGAAGAATTCTTTTGCTTAGATTTTATGATTCCTGTTATCGGAACTAACCCCAATTCAAGTCCTGGTCCTTCCAATTCACGGATTTAGGCTAAATACAACAAAAAAAGATGTAGCAATTAGAACTGTCCCTAAGTGAAACGAACTGTTTCCAGACATCTCATTGGAAATATTTAAGCAAAGACTTAAATGTATGCTCATTAGGGTATAGTATTTAGATTTCTCGTGCAGTTAACAGCTGGGTTGAACAAATTCTAAGGACCTTCTGAACTCTGAAATTCTGTGCTACGGTTTCCTACAGAAATTTACTTAACTTGATCCAATGCTCAGAAATCAAGTCAAAAGTTTGACCAGAGTCAGCACACCTTCCTCCCCTTCTTACTCCTTGCATTTTTTTCCTATTATTGTTGCCAGGTATAATACCACTTCAATTAAATATATATTATAGCTAAAGTGACGAAATTCAATGGTCATCCACTTTGACAGGCTCAAACAACAAGGGATAAAAACAATCTTCCTCAGGTTCCTATATAAATCAGCCATTAAACATTTTGGACAACAGATCAATCAACACCATTAGAATCTACTGATTGGTAGTGGGTATTGGTTGATTGTTGGGTAAATACATATCCTGGCAGGAGATGCAATAAATCTCTGCTGCTAAGCAAGGAGAGAGTAAATTATTTGGGTCCCTAACATTAAGCTCTGCTCTTTTATTTTATTTTACCCCAAAATACTGTAACCCATTGGGGATGTTATAGGTAGGATGTTTTCTGTCAGAAAGAGGATAGTAAATTTGTATTTTGCTTTGTCTGAGTCACTGATTTTATCACTGAAAGAAACTCCTAGAGAAATAACAATCTCTATGAATACAAACTGATATCACCTTTCCTGCAATCAATGAATTTTCTAGAGCAATGAACGTGATTAAGTGACTTTGCTCAGAGCCACACAGAAAGTATGTGTCAGAGATAGGACATATACCCATTTTGTCTTGGCTCAAGGTGGGTTTTTCTGTTTCCTTAAATATATTGTCTCTTATGCCAAGTGAGGAGAAAAATTGTAAAAAGCCTTCCATCTGATATAAAATCAGAGTAGTAAGATGATCTGAGTTCAACTAAAAACAATTTGCTAAAGTTGTATTATATTTTCAGTATTTTTAGTTTTTTCCTTTTAAACATGGAATAAAGATATATAAAGAAAAGTGTAATTTAATGGAGAGCATTTTGAGCATTTTTAGAACTTTGAGTATTTTAAATGTTTTATCTTAAAATGATAATTTTTTATGAGTCTGTGATACTGGTCTTTTCTGTTCCACAGATACAACATCCTAATTCTCCGCCTTTTTGTCTTCTGACTCTATGCCTGAAATATTCTCCTTTCTTATCTTCACCTCCTGTTTTCTCTGACTTCTTTGAAGTCCCAGCTAACATTTCACCTTCTGCAAGAAGTCTTTGCAATTCTCTTTAATCTTAGTGTCTTCCTTCTGAGATTATTTCCAAATTTTCATATATCTATCTATATAGCAGTCTGCAGGTTTAATTATGAGCTCCCTGACTCACAGATCAGACCCTTTTTTGTCTTTCTTTGTATTCCTAGTGCTTAACAATGTGGTTGCTATGTAATAAGTGCTCAAATACTTGTTAATGTGGCTTGAATATGATATTACAAATATATGTCTCATGCTTATATGTAGTATTCCCACTTTTTTCTCATCAATGAAATACATATCTGATTTGATAATAGTTACTAATGGCAAAAGTCCCATTCTGATGCCTCACTGTAGTGAAGAGACCCTCAGTTCTCTGGGGTTATCCAAGTAGGCTATTTTTCTGACACATTCTATACCAATCTGGAAAGGACTTGAATAAAGACAGACTTGTAGAGGGGCTATATGTCCTCTGAGAAGCCTAAAGTTAAATAGCTTTATTTGAAGGTTGGCCAATAAGTGATGAATTTTGGTGGGGCACAGCAACTTTTTCTTTTGCAGGCTCAAATTAAAAAAAAAAATTTGAAATTCATTTTTTTTAGTTCCAAATTCTCTCCTTCCTTCCTTTCTCCTTTTCCCTACTTATTGACAAGGCCAGAAAAAATCCATTACAAATATGGATAGTCATGCTAGCCATGTCCAAAGATAGAAAGAAAGAAAAACAGAAGAAAATGTTTTAATCTGTGCTCTGAGTCCAACTATTCTCTGTCTGGAGATGGATTGTTTATTTCATCATGAGTCCTTTAGAACTGGGCAACAAAATCTCTTAAAAACCATCTCAAGCATGGAAGGATAGCAATATACATAATTGAAAGAGTGTCTAGTACAGTGAGTTCACTGATTTTTGAAGTAATAAAAGCGATCAAAGGAGAAGAATACAAATTCCTCTTAGAACAAGGTTTCTTAACTTTTTTGTGTGTTATGGGTCTATTTGGCAGAGTATGGTGAGGCCTAGAGGCTACTTTTCAGAATCATATTTTAAATATAAAAAACAAAGCACTGGGTATTATAAAACATATTAATAATATGAGATAGTTATTAAAATTTAAAGACAAAAACTAATTCACAGTCCTCAGGTTCTGTGAATTTCTGCTCTAGGAGAAAACTTTGTCAGAATACACAGAACCACAGAATATAAAATTGAAAGATATCTCATTAGTAATCTGGTTCGATCCAAACATGAAAGGAATCCCTACATCTTTGCCATTTGATGAAGGCCACCTGTGTGGCCTTCTTCTCTGCATCTCCTGCTGTCCTGCCTAGATAATACTTACAAGGTTAAACAATGGTAAATCTATGACAATTGGGCAATTGTTTACCTGCATATCTGAGTTGGTGAAACTGCAGGCTGAAAGGTAGTTGGTATGCATTGCAACAGACTTCTTTTTGGCAGCCATGTTTTCATTTTTGTCAAAAGTCAGTGGATACACAGAACACTTGTTGTCCAAGCCACTAATATGAGAAACAAAGAAAATTCAAATGTTGATTACATAGGGGAGAAGTGTTGGGAGGATGGAGAAGTTTAAATGAATCTTTGAAGTCCTTTTTTGTTCATTTGTTTCTGAAATGCATGTTGTCAATTTTTTATTGTAGATGCTTGGAGTACCACATATTCAGACATAGAAATAAGGGCAGTAGGATATATACATAACAGGTTAATGTTTATGGAAAATGAGAATTGACTTTGGTGAATGATTTCTCTTGTATAAGATTAAGCAATGCATTTGAGCACTGTTTAGATAAAGAAAAAAGATCTATAGGATATTTTGAACTCTTAAACTATAAAAGTGTTTGGTAGTAGTACAATATTTCATTTGGAATTTTGTATTTAGGATCATAAAGCATTTTGGTGTCTGCTGGGGCATACTGAATGATCATAGGATACATCACAATCACCATCTTTCTGTCATTATACTGACAGACTACTGTAGTTACTTGAAGAAAATCCAAAATCCATCAGATCATTTGGAGGCCTCCAACTTGGCAACTAGACTTTGTTTTAGACAATTACTGAAATTTCTTATTCCTAGTAACACACGTTCACATACACCCCCCACCTTCTCTTTTTTTCTAATTAGGTCAAAAATGAAGACCAGAAGAAATCAAGTTACTTGGGTGGGGAAAGGACCAAGGGTACATTTTATTGGATTGATTTGGGTGGCATGGACTACTCTAGTTCAGGATCTAGACTAGGGTCTATGAATTTTTTAAAAATATATTTTGATAATTTTATTTCAATACAATTAGTTTCCTTTGTAATCATATATTTCCTTCAAGGCATTTTAAAAACATTCTGAGAAAGGGTCTAAAGGCTTCATCAGACTTTGCCAAAGGGGCCCGAGATACAAAAATGTTTAAGAATCTGTGACCAGGAACATTCTGATCATGGTAAATGTCACACTGGAAAAAAAAAATGTGACATTATAAGTATTTTTTTTTACAATCTCAGAACCTGAAAATTATATGATCAATAAGTTTATATTTATCCAGAACGAAGTTATTGATAATAATGTGTATAAGAGGCACTGTATTATACTAAAAAATAAGCTGAATTGAAATCCATTTTTAATGATTTAGAGACTAACATCCAGTGAATGAACTTGCCTTCTAATTTTCAACAAATGTTTCCACTGATAGCACCCTGAAAATTTTCAATTTTGGGGAATTTGGGGCATTTTATCAGCATCTGGTTGATTTACTAATATAGCCCTCCACTAAAACTATTGTCTAGTTGTTGCTGTGTTGGTGGTGGTGGTGGTGTGTGTATGTATCTGTGAATATATTCTGAAACAAATTTTGTGAATTTCTACAACAGTTCAAACTTTTTGAGATAACTGAATACATTGGGCAATCACAAAATCAGAGTTGGTAATCATTAAATTAGGTTCTCTGTTAGTAGCTTAGTCTCTAGAGTTTGTCCTTAGCAAAAGATTTAGTGAAGTGGAGGTTGAGTTTTTTTATTTATAAGGAGAATTTTGTCTTGCTTTTTAGGTATAATGTCTAGAAGACTAGATTTAGAATTAAAAAAGACCTAATTGCTTTTCACACATACTAGTTGTGAGATCATGGACAATTTATTTAATTTCTTGGTGAATCTATATCTGTAAATTAAAGTTTGTAAATCACAATAGGCTTATCTGTTGGTAGAGAATTGTTTTTTTTTGTTTGTTTGTTTTTTTGCAAGGCAAATGGGGTTAAGTGGCTTGCCCAAGGCCACACGGCTAGGTAATTATTAAGTGTCTGTGACCGGATTTGAACCCAGGTACTCCTGACTCCAGGGCCGGTGCTTTATCCACTGCCACCTAGCCGCCCCCAGTAGAGAATTGTTTAATTCTCATTCATAATAATCTTTTGAGGTAGGAAGGGAAGGAAGATAGGGAAACTGAGACTCAGAGAGGTTTAAGAGTTTGCCCAGATAGCAGAATCAGATTCAGAACTGGACTCTATTGAGTAGATATTTCTTCTATACTATGTATTCCAGAATAAACGAGATCTGGTTCCACAGCATGTTAGAATTGTTTCATTAATGTCTCTTTATAGGAATGATACAGAGGGGTGGCTAGGTGGCAGTGGATAAAGCACCGTCCCTGGAGTCAGGAGTACCTGGGTTCAAATCCGGTCTCAGACACTTAATAATTACCTAGCCGTGTGGCTTTGGGCAAGCGACTTAACCCCATTTGCCTTGCAAAAACCTACAGAGGAAGGTCCAATGAGGAATGCCATAGTTGGGGTAGAATGAGGATTAGCTGGAAACTGTGAAGAGTATTCAGATGAAATGATGATCTAATCAACTTGAAAGTTCCTCCAAGGGCTAGAGCACATCCTGTCCATGCTTTCTTTTCTTTTTTTTTTTTGCAAGGCAATGGGGTTAAGTGGCTTGCCCAAGGTCACACGGCTAGGTAATTATTAAGTGTCTGAGGCCGGATTTGACCTCAGGTACTCCTGGCTCCAGGGCCGGTGTTCTATCCACTGCACCACCTAGCCACCCCTTGTCCATTCTTTCTTAACCCATATGATTCTTATCCATATCCTCTCTTAAGTTTGTCATTGTGACAAGTATTCACTCAACTTGCTAGAGGAAGTCCTTGCTTTCTTCTAATATGTGAAAATACTAGTGGAGCAATTCAGTTGTCCATCCCTTTCCTTGAACATGTGACCAGTTCTCTTGTTTATCATGTTTCCTTGATGACATTTTTGTTCCTATTCTTTGAATTTTCTCATTGGTTTCCTGTTGTAGTCTACTCTTATTCTTCATTGCCCTGTGTGATATTCATTTTTAATGTTTTTTGGGACTGTTGGACCTAAGATCTTATTGCCCAATGGCAACAATGGTAGAATGTTGGTGTTAAAAAAGATAGTTTCTCTTTCCATGGGAAATTTAGGCTACTTAAAGGAACTTTCCAAATTCCTGAAGGCAACCCTCTGACTCCTCCTCCTCCTGTTCAATTCTCAGCCCAATGTGTGCTCCATCTATATTGACTATCCCAGATACAAATACTAATGGAAAGGTTCTATAATTTATCTCTCCAAATGTAGCTCATTATTTGAGCAATAGATAATATTCACCCACTTGGTATTTCTTCTGTAGATGAATGTACTGAACACCTTTGAATGGTTATAGGTCTCTTTTAGAAAGTGTTTCAGTTTTGTGGTGTCTGATGAAGTCAGTGTAAATTTTGTGAAAATAGGTACATCTGGAGGCCCTCATCAGCTATAATAAATTTTTCTTCTTTGTACTGTATCTACTGTATCACAGTGGCAGATATATTTGAAGACTATATTGATGGCTATTTAAAATTAGAGGATTTTTGAATAAGGTTATGTCTGTTTCTGCATCTTGTACAATTTTGATGCATGGATGGGAGATACCTTGCTGTAAAATAGCCTTTAAGGCAGTATCTTGCTCTGCTGACTTAAATGCTTTTTTCATGATCAACAATAAGGACAATGCAATTTTGTATTTTCTATGACTATCAGACAGGTAATGGGGTGAGGGAGGAGGGTTTAGGACACTGTGAATGTCATGCCTATAGGTTACTCAACTAGTGAGTGGTCTAGGTTTACACATTAGACCATGTAAGACTCATAAATTGAAACTATTTAGTTTGCAGAGGTGGTTAAGGGAGAGACATAGTCAAATGAATGCATGAGTTTAATAATTTCTAACTTACTTAAATCTGGGGCTACTATTTAACTTTATTTAGAAATTCTTATCAAATCCTAGCAACCAGGTGTTTTCCCTCTCCACTGAATTAGAAAAAAATAACAAGGTTGTTCTAGAGGGGATTTCTTCTCTGTTTATGAGCTAGAAAAAGATAACCCTTCAGTTTCTACACACTTTGGGACTCTAGAAGTCATCTCAATTTGTAGGAAAAAGGATTTTGGTTAAAGATTATAGATTTATAAGGAATAACTTTTCTATTTGTGTTATTAAACATGGAGATAAATAATAAAATAAGTTATTAAAAGAGATTTAGAATCTCCTTTCCTAGAGAGTTCTCAGAATGTATTAGATAATCATCTCCCCTGCAATGAGAACACTGTAGTCCTTTACAGTCTTTTGATTTTATGAAAAAAGGTTTTGTGATGAGTCTAAATGCACTAAATGCACTAAAAAGTCATACTACAAAAGACAGGGTTGGGTAATTCCCAGGCCACCACGTCCTTAGAATTTATTTTCCAGGATGATGGTTCTTTTCTCTTGTCCTAATTCTCCTTGGTAGCCTAGGGAATAGAACACTGACTTTAGGGACAGGAAAACCTGAGTTCCAATCAGGTCTCAGGTATTTACTAGCTTTGTGAGCCCTGGGCAAGTCACTTCACTTTTGCTGCCTCAGATTCCTCCACTGTAAAGTGGGGAATAAAATAATGCTGCTTCCACTCATATCTGTAAAGGAATTTGCACAGTACTTGGTTCCTAGTAGAGGTTTCTTCCCCTCCCCTTCATCCTCCACTAATCAGGTTAATAGATTATTTTCTTATAGATATTGAGCAGTATTTTCAGCTGCATGGAACAGGGTTTCTTGACTCTAGAACTAAACAGAGCCACATTCCCTTTTTCTGATTTATCAACCTCGATTAAGGATTACATCCCTCTGTGCACTTGTCAAAGTGGATCTCATCAGCAGCTTCAGATTGGTTTTTATTGAATAGACCTCTACTTTTGGATATTTACTTTTGAAAACTCATGTGGTGAGTGAGGGTCATTCTCTTCCTTCCTCTTTATCCCTGATGTAATAATTGGTCCCAATTCTTGTTCTCCTTGTCTCAGATTTACTGCTCTTACTTACCTGTCTGGTTACTCATTACTAGGACAAGAGTCTATTTTACTGAGAGAGGTATGAGTAACCAGGAAGCATTCTACATTGGTCAGCAACAGCTGACCGTGCAGAAGGACTCCATGGCTACCCCAGGAAGGGGTAGTCTTTTTCATATAGTCTTTTTCAGTTCCTTTTAGAAGGGAATTACTAACCAGCTGTATTCATCTTCTTTGTAGGTGGCTTACACTCTGAATGTTTTGTCCTTTACTAAGGACAAGGCAGCCACTTCTTTACTCTCCCCACACAGATACCACTATTCTTGATAAAATAAATGCATGGTATGATCTGTGTCCCATGGCAGACTGTTTATGTTTTTAAGGGATTGACTGTTCTTCCACTGCCTAGCAGATTATTCAATCATTCACTGATTAAGTTTCTCCAGTTAAAAAAAAGGCAAACAGCACCTGCCTCTGATATACTTTAGGAGTCTGGACATTTTAAATATATTTATGTGGAATACTAGAGACTGCAGAAAAAAGGGAACTAAGAAAAGGAGGTTAGGGAGTTTCTGGGAGTAGACTTTTTCACTTTCTTGTTGGAGAAAGGAAAGGGCCAGGGCATGTTTTAAACTCATACTCTTTAATGAGAATATAGATTATTTACCTGGACAGCATCTGAAGTTAGAAATCATCCTCATTATCCCATTCCCTATTATCTCTTCCCAGCACTATAGTGAGGACAAAATGAAATAATGTTTGTAAAGTGCTTTGCAAACCTTAAAGTGTTATGTCAATACCTTTTATAGATGTAGAGACAGCATAGAATAGGAAATTTAAAAAGTTGACTGTGAAGTCAGAAAGAGTTGGGTTCAAGCCCTGGCTTCTACTCATTTTGGCTGTGTAACCTGGAGTAAATCGCTTAATCTTTCAGTCTTCTAGGGACCTAAGACAGTAAATTGCAGGAAATGTATTGACTTGAAATGATAGAGGGAATTTCCTCACTGTGAAATCCCTACATTAATGAATTCATACACCCAGTCTAAAAATATCTAAAAGAAAGGTCAAATTTAACTCCTTAAAAATTATTGGGAAGCAAAGAATGAAATACTCATTTTAATAGCATAGCTTTCATAGGAGATGTAGGTAGTGAAACTTCCTGCTAAAAGAAAATGAAGCAAATCTGAATGAAAGTTCAAGATGTTCTACCTACCCACAAGCAATGGCACATCCTGAAGGGGCATAGGCACAGGCCATTACCCAGGTACAAGGCATAGTTACTGCATGTTCCTGAAACATAGATAAAATCAGAGATAATTATTGATGGTTATTTTAAAATTTAATTTGAAGCAAATCATAACTTTCTATAAATTTATACAATCATTTCAAATTGTATATCATGGGAAAATAGTTGGCTACAAGAAAAATTTATTTTCCCCAAAATGTTCCTATTCATAAGGTCATAAGGTCATAAGAAGTCAAGGAACTGGAATTTGAGATAGCCATATTAATCCAAAAATCTATATATTTGGATCTAAGGTTTATGTACTCTGCTGCTTTATGCAGTTGCAAATCCCTCCTTCTTCAATACCTCAGAACTCAAGGAAAAAAGTTAATTCCTTATGTCCTAAATCAAACTGAGTAGGTTCCAACTCCCCATACTCTATCAGGATTTTTCAGTAACTGTTCCCCAATGTTGGGGAACTAGACATTCATTCACACTAAATAAATTAGATTTTTATTCTCTCTCAAATCTGAAAATTCAACTCTTCATACAATGAGAATTACTAATATTTTAAAAAAATTCTCTAATACAAAAGCAGTATCAATTTTTAAAAGCATTTAAATAATGAAAAACATTGAAAATGTTCAATCTGAGTGATGTTTTCAGCTATTTTTATTTAGGAATCTATATTTAATAGGTATAGAAAATTATAAAAAAAGAATTTATGAAGGAGGATCAGTATAAAGGATGTCATAAAAATATGGTCTTGTCACATAACAATGGATTGGGATAACAGATGGTATCTTTATGATGTCAAGAAGAAGGAAGGCCCCATGATCCCGGGTAGACTCCTTGTGATGAACTTAGGGCAGGAAATTCATGAGATGTTACATAAGATAGTTGGTCAGGGATGACTTGTGATCTGCATGCTAAAAGTCAAGCCAGGATTGACATTTTTGTCTTCTGACTTGAACTCCAGTTCTACTTCCATTTTCTTTTTTTTTAAATTTCTTCCTCTCCCCCAATTTTTCATACTAAGATGCCTCCATACTTTCCAACAGAAATAAACCTATATCAGTAGGAGATTCACTCATGAAAATTTATAATTCTCATTATCCCTTTACTAGAAGGGATAATAGTTTTATATTCACAATCAGGATTGTGACTTGCCCAAGGTCACAAAATTAGTAAGCATCAAGGACTCCTGATTCCAGGACTGGTGCTCTATCTACTATACCACCCAGCTTCCTCAGAGATCATATCTATCTATCTTTCTCTCTCTCTCTCTCTCTCTCTCTCTCTCTCTCTCTCTCTCTCTCTCTCTCCCTTCCCTCCTTCCTTCCTTCCTTCCTTCCTTCCTTCCTTCCTTCCTTCCTTCCTTCCTTCCTTCCTTCCTTCCTTCCTTCCTTTTTAGGTTTTTGCAAGGCAAATGGGGCTAAGTGGCTTGCCCAAGACCACACAGCTAGGTAACTATTAAGTGTCTGAGGCTAGATTTGAACTCAGGTACTCCTGACTCCAGGGCCAATGCTCTATCCCCTGCGCCACCTACCTGCCCCGACCATATATTTCTTGATGCTAATTATGAAGACTTTGGAAAAATGCCTTACCTTATTAGTTGTAAAGGAGTCCCACACTATCACCTTCCCATCCTAGATAAGAAAAAAAAAAGCCAGATCTCAGTATTATCTCTAGATTTCCAACAAATATAATCTAAAATTTTTAGCTAAAATTTGTAACTATGAGGACTAACTAAAGTGGAAAGTTGATATAATAATCTGAATGCTTCAAGGTTCATATATCTACTCTTAGCAGGAAAAGGATGAAAAAATTATGGCACTATATGGTACTATATAGAATGAGGAATATGAAGAATTCTAAGAAATACAGGAAATCATTTTATTGATGATGATTGAAGAAAGTACCACCAGGTACCAATAAACACTATGACTATAATAATATAAATGAGGGTAACATTAAAAGACAATAGAATTCAGATAAACTATAAAAGGCCAATGTTGCTTTCAGTAACTGAGGCTAAAGCATATTTCTTTCCTGGTAAGAAGTAGTAAATTTGGTACAGTGGATGGTTCTTTGCAACTGATATATTTGTTGTTGTTTAACTTAATATAAACAATTGCTAGATCCTGAGAGAATGGTAATAGGGGAGAAGGGTACCAGGATATAACAAATTTGTCTAAACAAAACTCACCAATTTGAAAAAAAAGAATGGAATACTACTTTATTTTTTAATTAAAAAAATTATTTATTTAAGGCAATAGGGTTAAATGACTTGACCAAGGTCACACAGCTAGGCAATTCTAAGTGTCTGAGGTTGGATTTGAACTCAGGTCCTCCTGACTCCATGGCCAGTGCTCTATACACTACACTATCTAGCTGCCCCCAAATACTACTTTAAAAAATAATAATGTGAAACATTTAACCTATCTTGGAAATTCAAATCTCTAAACTCTCCTTTCCTCTATACATATCTATTTTAATTTGGATAAATGGTGAAGTTCTGATTTCACATTATTTGCAGTCCAATATAATGAACAATTATACATTTCAAACAAACAAAAATTTCAAACATTTCAAATTCTACTCACAATGCCTCAAATCCTCAAGCCTGCACAAAAAAAAGATTATAAACCTGAAATAATTTTCAGGTAACTACTAGACAATTTAATTATGGGTTGTATTTATCATGTATGAAAGAAACCCTTTACCTCTATCCCTACATCCACTTTTTTTAAGTTTCAATAAAAACTTATTAACATAAGTACAGTTAACTAAACTATCAGTAACTATTTAAGCTTTTTAAATTTATTTCAACATACAAGTATTACAATTTTTCTGTAACTCTCCCTGGGTCCCCATTAGGATTCTTTGTCCATTCATTCCCATTCTCTTTTTCTTTTATATAATTGTAATTTAGTATACTTTCCATTTTAATTTTACTTTTTTCACAATACTTTTTATAAAGGTCTTTCCAGATTTCTATTTTTTATATCTTTTGGTTTTAGTGGCATCATAATGTTCTGTTACATCACAGTAAAATTTATTTATTGCCCTGCAGTTGGACATGTAAGTTGCTTTTTGTTTTATATAACTACATGTAATGCTTCTATGGAAACTTTAATTAGACATATCTTTTTTGTATTGAACACTTTTAGGGTCTATTGTCATTCATCACCTATAGTAAGAACCTAAGCATTGAGATTTCCTGCAGAATTCTAGTTAAGTTTTTTGGTCTCTGATTCTTCTGACCTTTGGTAAAGGAACTATGGAATTATTTGAGTTCAAGATAGTAAATCATAACTGATAGTTTTCATAGCATGACACTCTTCCCTCTAATATTTTTGATTATCAATTAAAACAATTTATATTCTTCCTCAGACCAGTTGGAGATTCTAATCTGAGCTACCATACAGGAAGTAATTCCTAGGCATTTACAGAGATGGATTTCTGACTGAGTGGCACAATGGAGAATACCCCAACATTTAACAACCCATCACCATGACTATTGACACAAAGATATGAGGTGTGACTAGAAAGTAACATGACTGATTTTTTTTAACAAATATACTAGAAGTGATACATCTAAATAGTGTTCCCTTTAAAGCAACCACCCTGGGGAGCAACATATTTCTTATTCTGATAGTCTTCTCATTGTTCAAAACATCTATATAGCTCTTCTTTGGGAATAGCCTTCTCAGTCCTTAGCACATTTCAATATCTTTGACAATGACCCATTTTCATCTTTTTTGGGGTTATATATGATTTTTTTCTTTAAAAATAGTCAAACATCTTGAGGAATAATTTTGGTTTGGTGAATGGGAGAGGATGCTATATTTTTTGAGGGTATAGATCCTAAGATTTAGAACTGAAAAGGAACATAATAATTTAGTTCAACTTCCCCATTTTACAGATAGGGAAATCCAAGTTAAAAAGAGACAATATGACCTGTCCAAGGTCACACAGGCAGTCAAACCTATGCTGGGATTAAAATCCAGTTTATCTGATGCTAAATTCTGTGCTTTTGCTAGTACCTCTGGGGGCACTGAAGAAAACTGAAAAAATTAATTTTTAAGCTCATGGAAACCATGAAAATGCTATTGATTTTTTGTAAACAAATAATACTCTAGAAATTGAGAAAAAGAAATTATTTTGCTCAATTAAAATCACATATAGATAATTCCCAACTGAATTTTCACATCTAAGTGTGAAAGGTTTATAATATTTAGAAAATGAATTGACTGCACTGATTTATCTTCTGGGAGACTGACATGGTTGAATGAAAGTTATAAAGATTGGGAAATTTTTTAAAATTAATTTTAATTTAATTAATTTTTAATTAATTTAATTTCTTATTTAAGTACAGACACTTGAAGCCAGTGCCAGTGAACTGCCTTTTGAGACCAAGTGTATTTTACCTGAGATGAGCTCACAATTCTCCTTTTGTCTTTACACCAGTCCATGCAGAGGACTTTGTTCCCATGGCCCTTGAGCGTTCTTCTTGTCTTCATCACAAACTGACCCAGAGCTTCCACTCGTTCAGCCACCTGATGAACTAAAAAGAACTGGATTAGAAGAAGTTTGTGTTATGTTCACTGTAGAAAACGATGGCATGTTGAATGATTTATAAAGAATCATAACTCACATTCTTATCCAATTCATTGATAAACCTTGGTCATTTTTACCTTTATAACTTCTCTTGTACATATCCCTTTCTTTCTACTCACATAATCACAACCCTAGTTTAGGCTCTTATCACTTCTCAGACTATTTCAATAGTCTTTAAATAGGTCTCTCTGCCACAAGTCTCTCCCCATATTCTATCTTCCACTCAGCTACCAAAATGATTTTTTCTAAAGTGTGTATTTGGCAATGTCACTGTACCCTCCCCTGGTCAGTGACCTCCAGGAAGCTTATAGGAGACCTTTTTCCCAGTTCCCTTGGATGTTAATGCCTTTTACTTTCATATTAAATTCTATCTTCTTACTCTATGTATATCTATATCTATATCTATCTATAGTTGTGTATTGTCCTTCCATTTTAGAATGTGAGGTCTTTGAGAGCAAGGGCTGATTCTGCCCTTTTTTTAATAGCTTAGTTCTTAATGGGTGTTTGGGACATAGTAGCACTAATAAATGCTTGATGACTGATTGATTAAGTGATTTATGGTACCTGAGTAAAGTTCTACATAACACAGGAAAGATGCTTATGTATCAGTTTAAGACAAGACCATTTGAGTTAGCAGATGGGAAACAGACATATCAATCCCCCAGGATTATTAGAGGATGAGGAAAGAAGCAGAGACTCCTGGGATCTGGATGGAAAAAGGTCAAATGAAGATGGGGCAGGAAGGAGCTTTCTTGGGGGACCAGGAAGGAAAAAAGCATCTATTGAATCTTTAATTATTCTCACTAACTAGATGCTAAACTCAATTGTTTCTTCATTTGGAAGGAGTGCTAGTGATGTCACTGTCCTCTGTTTTGATGCCCTCCTTAATTCTGTCTCTGAGTTAACAGTATGGACATTTAGAAAAATTAGTCATTTGGCTGTAGGCTGTAATTTTTGGTAATAATTTTCACCCTTACCAATATTATTCTATGTACCACCATATCTTAAAAGGGAAGATTGAGACCTTTAAAATATCTTACGTTTTACGATCACCGTTTGCATGGTACTTCCCCTGCCCTTTCCTCCTCCTAAACTATCTTGCATTTACTTTGTACATATTTTGCATATGCTTATGCATCATCTCTTCTGACAGAAAGCAAACTGTAAGGTGGGAATTGTTTTATTTTTGTCTTTTTATCTCTTGCCTGATACAGTGCCTGGTATATGGTAGGTGTTTAATCAATGCTTACTGATTGGGATAGCTAGGTGTTGCAGTAGATGGAATGCCAGGTCGAACTCAGGGAGACTCATTTTCTAGAGTTCAAATCTGATCTCAAGCCTTGTGATCCTGGGCAGGTCACTTAACCCTATCGGCCTCAGTTCCTCGTTTGTAAAATGAACTGGAGAAGGAAAAGGCAAACACTCCAGTATCTGTACTGAGAAAACCCCAAATGGGATCCTAAAGAGTCAGACACAACCAAAATAGCTCAACACCAGTCAATATAGGGCTGTATAGGGGGTGACTAGGTGGTGTAGCGGATAGAGCACCAGCCCTGGAGTCAGGAGTCCCTGAGTTCAAATCCCGCCTCAGACACTTACTAATTACCTAGCTGTGTGGCCTTGGGCAAGCCACTAAACCCCATTTTCCTTGCAAAAAAAACCCCAAGGAAACAAAAAAACTAAAAAAAAAATATGGGGCTGTATATCTTCCAAGTTGCTTTCACATATATTCTCATTTTGAGTTTCATAGCAACTCTGCAATGCCCATAGGGGATTACTATGGCCACTCTGCAGAAAAAACTAAGGGACAAAGATTGTTTGGGAGAGAGAACTGAATACAGATCTTCTGACTAAAAGTCGAGTAGTGATTAAATTCTGTGCCTCAATTATAAAACATAAAATGATTGTTATTGCTACTATTACTGCTGCTGATGCTATGCATAGGCACTGGTAGGTAAATGAAAGGTAAATAAAACAGAACCTGTCCTGAAAGACCTTACACTCTATAGCTAGGTGGTACAGTGGATAAAGTATTAGGATTCAGGTAGACCTGTTTTTTGTTACCTCAGATCCTTAATTAGCTCTAAACTTACCAAGTAAATCATTTAACCTGCCTGTCTCAGTTTCCTTGGCTGTAAAATGAGAAAAATAATAGCATATTCTTCCTAGAAGTGTTGTGAGAATACAAGGAGATAATATTTATAATCTGCTTAGGTCTGTTATCCTAGCACATAGTAAGCCATTAATTAAAGTAAATAATCTTTAAAAAAAACTAAAAAAAAAAGTAAATAATCTTAGAAGCAGCTAGATTAGAGAGAGCCCTGGAGTCAGGAGACTTGAGTTCAAATCTGATCTCAAATTTGAACTTACTAGCTGTGTGACCCTGGGCAAGTCACTTAACCTTGATTGCCTCAAAGAAAAAAAATTAAATGATCTTAATAAACGTTGATTTCTTCTTTCTTTCTCTCTTCCTGTCTTCCTTTTTCTTTCTTTCCTTCCTTCCTTTCTTTTTTCTATCCCTTTCTTTCTTTATTTCTTTCCTTCTCTTTCTCTCATTCCTCCCTCCCTCCCTCCTTCCTTCCTTCCTTCCTTTTTTGAGGTAGTCAGGGCTTAGTTGATTTGCTCAAGATCAGATAACTAGGAAGTCCCCAAGGGCAGATCTGCACTCAGATTCTTCTGATTCTAGGGTCTGGTGCTCTGTTCAGTCTGTTCTATTTCCTTTCCTCTTTATAGAAAAATAAGGCTGAATTTGATGTAGGACACTTTGTACTAAAGGAGATTTGCACTTGCTCTGTGACTTACAGGCCACAAGAACTGCATGGGGATGCTATGAGGGGGTGATTTGCCCAGGTTGCAAAACCAGAATATGGCAGTAGACCTTGAACCCAGGCCTTCCTGACACAGGTCAGCTCTCTATGCACTAGGCCAAACTGACTTTTTCAATTTGTGTAAAATATGCACAAATAATTGTAATACAATTTAGAAAAGGTTTCCTATATAAGAAAAGTCAAAATAGCATGTCCTGAGAACCTGGGAGGGGAATGAATCCTTTTAAGCTGAAGAGATCTGAGAAGGAGGTGGCAGAAGCAAAACTGAGCCTTGAAGGAGAGAAGGATGTCAGTGGGACATTGCAGGATTACCATGGGAGGGAACAGAGATGGATAGGAATGTCAAGGCAAGAGTCTTGGGGAATGCCCACACTTAGGAAGTGGAAAAAGACTAAGAGCCACAAAAAGAGGTGACAGAAAGATATTTACACAGATTGCTTTTCAATTACATCTCATTCTCTCAGTTGCCTTGATTTGATTCATTAAGTACAAACTGTACAATGTAATAAAAAAATGAAGCTGCCCTTGACACTTGAATTGACTAGAACACCCAAACTGGAACAAATCAATATACAGAAGGACTGACATGGAAGAATCCAACGTTCTAACATTTCAAGCACAAGCTCTTAACAGGAACAAGACCCTGGTTTTGTACCTAAGGTGTCAGATGGGGGTTTGATGAATCTGTGATGTTAGAAATAGATATTTCCAGAAGTCATGGCAGGTTTTGGTGAAAAGTAAGGTTTTTGCATTGCTTTAATCTGGCAAGATTTCACTTCAGAGGAAATTGTGTTCACAGGAAACTGAGGTACAGGTTAAATCTCTCAATTTGTCAGTTATGGTGCTTCTAAAAATATCTCCAGTTTTCCAAAATAGTTTCTGTCACATTCAAGGAAAATACCTTGCTCTGGATCAAGCTGGTATTTTGACTGAATCACTTTTGGGCATAACCCAATATGTATTCTGTTATTCAGGAATTTATATAACTTGATAGTATAATAATATAAATAATAATAATGATAATAGTAATAAACATGTTTATAGTGCTTTCAGGTTTGCAAACACTTTGCAAATATTTTAGCCTCACAACAATTTGGTAATGTAAGTCTATTATTATTCAATTTTACAGCTGAGGAAACTGAGGCAAACAGATGTTAAGTTACTTTTCCAGAGTCATACATCTAACAAATGTTTGAGATCAATTTGAAATGTTTGAGATCAAGTTGAATCAATCCAACTCTTTATCTGTGACATCACTTGGATGCAGATACAAAAAAGAGGACATCAGGACAGATATATCATAGTCTCATAGATTTAGAGTTAGAAGAGCTTAACAAATTCTCTGGTCTAACCCCCTCATTTTAAAGAGGAGAAAACATGCTCAGCGAACTGAGATCATTTGCCTGCTCAAGGTCACATAGGTTGTGTTCAATCCTGTTCAACTCTTCATGACCCCATTTGGGGTTTTCTTGGCAAAGATACTGGAGGGGTTTGCCATTTCTTTCTCTAGTTCATTTTAAGATGAGGAAACTGAGGCAGAGTTAAGGGACTTGTCCAGGGTCACACAACTAAGTAGGTGAGCCTATATTTGAACTTCTGATGATGAATCTTCCTGACTTCAGGACCAGTTTTCTGTCTACCATACCACCCAGTAAGTAAGAGGCAAACTCGGGTACCTGTTCCTTCAATCTAGCATTCTTTCCACTGTACCAAAAGGCTTCCCTTTCATAGATTTGACCATATTTAAAAGCAGGGATAGTCATTTGTATGTGTTTTTTCATTCCAGCTTTATCATGCCAGCTTCCACTGCTTCTAAATTTTTGTATCCCAATGTCCAGTGCAATGCCTTATATAGAAAAATTGAAAGCCTGGATGAGAGAATTCAGGGACAAAGAATGCTGCTTCCTTCAAAAGTCCCAGAATTACCCCACAAAAAAATTCTGCTGGTACTTGTTAGTTAACAGTATTGTTGTATTCAGTTATATCCAACTCTTTTGTGACTCCATTTGGGGTTTTCTTGACAAAGATACTGGAGCATTTGCTGTTTTCTTCTCCATTGTTAGCTAACAGTATCAACTCACTCTAGGCTTTGTGGAAGGCTTTCCTTTCAACATCCTTTTGAGAGGAAACTCAAGTTCTGGGAGGTGTTGGTAATTGTCCCCTTCAACCCACTTGAATCCTGTGATTTGTTTTTTTGGTTGTTTGTTTTGCATATGAGACTTTAATGTCTTAAAGGTTAGAAAAGATCCTTGGGATCATTCTCTAGCAAAATGCTCTTGATTTACAGTAAAGAAAGTGAAGTCAAGGGAGGTTAAAGTAATTTCCCTGACTACTATTTTTTGTATCCTCTGCACTTAGCACATTTCATGGACCATAAAAGGTGCTAAATAAATATTGATTGATTGATCAACTGATATGACTAATATAGTTAGCTAGTAATCAGACAAGAACTAAGATTTAGGTTTCCTGACTCCCAACCCAGGAATACTTTTCCCTGCATCATTTGAACTAAACCTCAAAGTATGCAGACAAAAAAGAGGAGAAAAAAGCCCATCTGGGCTATGAGTGAGTTATTAGATATTCCTCACTGGACACATGGACTGTTGTATATTAGTCAACAAACTTTTTTTTTAAAAGCATTTACTGTAAGATAATGCTCTAAGAATTGGAAAAGCTAAGGAAAGGGGTAGAAATCCCTGCCCTAAAGGGGTTTACTTTCTAATGGGGAAGACCACATGTAAATAATTAAATCTAAACAAGTTTAACCTGACTAGATGAAGCTAATTTGAAAGAAGGTACTAGTAGCAGCTGGGATTGAGGGGGGGGGGGAAGGAGGGGGAAAGGAAAGATCTGCTTCAAAAAAGACAAGATAAACCTTGAATAAATCTAGGTAACTAAGAGGGAGAAGTGAAAGCGAGGGCTTTTCCCTTCCTAGAGAACCTGTGCCCTGAGAATTGTTTGCTGCCAGAGAATGAGATGGAGTGTACAGGGATATTTGTCATAACCTTGGAATTGCTTTCATTCTCAACTTTGTTGTCACTGAAGCCACAAACACTGGTGTGTAACAATAGTATCCTCTGTCCAGTGAATGATTATGTTTTTTGAGAATAATCTCAAATTATTTCTACAACCTCCCCAATATATGTATGCATACATACATAGCTAACTCAAACCTAACTACTTACCTACATACCAATATACCTACTTACCTACCCATATACAATATATATATATATACACACATACATATATATCTATATTCCTACCCACATATATACTTACCTATCTACATACATACATAAATATAATATATATACACCTACATACATACCTTTCTACGTACGTATCTACATAGAGGGTATTGCAAAATTGAGATTTAATAATTTGGGGGACATTCTCTTTATATTCTTATTTCTCTTTTCCCCATAAGATTTATTATTCTGTTCTAAAAGTAGATCAGATTAATCTGGGAAGACTCTTTACAAACACATGCACATTCTTACCCAGGATCTACCATGAAAAAAACACCCTCAATTCTTTCTCCCTCTTTGTCAGCATTTTTCCTAGGCATAAACACTTTCCCTCTGCCGTGTTACACTGGACACAGAAAGATTAGTTCTTCAAAAATATTGAATCTCAGGGGCAGCTAGGTGGTGCAGTGGATAGAGCACCACCCTGGTGTCAGGAATACCTGAGTTCAAATGTGACCTCGGACACTTAATAATTACCTAGCTGTGTGACCTTGGGCAAGCCACTTAACCCCATTTGCCTTGCAAAAAAAAAATATTGAATCTCAGCCCTGCTATTTTTTTCCTCTGCTATCCTGTAAGTACCCTTGGACAAATCACTTAATATCTCTATACCTTGTTCTTCCTTTTTCTGGAGAGCTTTCTCAAATTACAAATTGGTGATAATAATATTCATTACATAATCTGTCTTAACAGGGTTAAGTCAAAGATCAAATGAAATGATATAGATAAGTAAATTGGAAAAATGCTTTTTCAATGTAACCTATTAGGGCCATAGTTGTGGTGCTGTAAGAGCCTCAGAGACTGGTTCAGTCCAATTCCATGACTTACTGATGAAGGAACTGAGGCCCAGCAAAGTTAAGTAAGCTAGCCAAGATCACACAGCCAGTGTCAGATGAAGGGTTTGAATGTAGCACATCTGTCTAGAACTAGGACTCTTTTTCTGCTCTATGAGATCCTATATGGGATGTTCGTTAACAGATTGCTCCTTGCAGTTTACTAAAACTATGTATGCATTTTTTGCAATTAATATGCACTTTGAAAGGGAATTTCCACATATGTAAAGGAACTTACTTATTGGTCCTATGCCTGGGTTGTGAGTGTTTTTTTTAAAGCTTTTCAAACAGATCTGGCAACCATAGCTCCCTTCTGAAATGCAAATGACAACTTAAAGTCTGGTAATTATCTGTATTCTCATAGGAGTTTTTGTGTGTGTGTGTGTGTCTTTTCTAATTTAAATAGCCACATAACAATATGTGCTGTTTGAACATGAAGACATTAAGTGTCCTGCTCACAATCTGAGATTACTCCTCCTCCCTCCCACCCCAAGAAAATGTTCACATTCAACATTGTTCTTTAAATTCTAAAATAGAAAGACCTGATTCATCAACTAAAACAGAAACTCCTCATGTACTGAAAGTGAGAATGCATGCCAACCATTACTTATTTTTCCCAGAATATTTTTTCCCTTCCTACTGACATATCATTTTGAATTCAAATTCTTTAATTTCTAACAAATCCCAAAGTTTTGTGCAAATACACCTAATTCCTTTGAATTAAAGGAGTTAAAAAAACACAAGGAAAGAATGAATATAAATGACATTATCTATGCATACTACATATACATCTATATCTATATATCATAGTTTTGATTAACTAAGCAACTGCTTTTTTTTTCTTTTTGGGTAGTGGCCTCCTGATGGATTACCCTTCTGGAAACCATCTTTTTTTTTTTTTAAAAGACAAATAAACCATAAGCCCAAATGACCAGAATCTTGAATAAATGATTCCATACAAAGATATTTAGTATTTACTTAACCTCTTTATCTTACTCTTTTCCTCCTCCCTCCATCTCAGAATGGCTGACTTACCTTCTAACCAAATTGCCTTCACTTTACCCTTGATCTCCTTTCCCTTTATCCCTCCTTTCTCATTCATTTTCAATCTCTTCCTCTTTGCTGGATCTTTTCCTTATGCCTATAACCCCAATCAAATATCTTGAATCCTAAAACCTTAAATTTGTTTTCTCCTCATGGAAACTCCTTTTTCCTCTTGCTTTGTTAAATTTGGCATTAGAGTATCTATCCCAACTTTTCAAACTGCTCTCTCCCCAAAATCACCAGTGAGTTTAAATAAATTGGTCTTTTCAAAAATTTAAGAACATTCAATACTAAATATATTCTTTCTTCCCTTGGTTTCTAAAACTCTTCTCTCATTTCCCTTCCTGTTTATCTGAATGAAGCATGACAGAGAATGGGGAAAGAAAGCATGGTGAATATTTGGATGAAAATCAGTCTACAGAGAAAAGTAAGTTATTGTCTTGGAATTGTACCCTATAGGTCAGTGGCATCAAATATAGAGAACCAAATTAAAATGTAATTGGGCAGTATTTTGTAAAATGAATAAAAATGCAATGGAACATAAGTATTGTTAATATGTGGTTTTCTAAGTCAATAGGCAGGGATCCTTATGTATGGTTTAGTGACTACCCACCTCTTTTCCATTTGAGTTTGATACCACTTCTACAGACTACTAGAACAGAAAAAGGAAATGCATGAGAGGCTTGTGTTATACATATGTATATCACAATATAATAAATATATATTATATATGTGTATATCACAAGTCCTCATGGAGCTATAATAGAGGAATCTCTCGATTTTCAGAGTAAGTGATGGGGGAGCTTAAATTATGTAGACATCAATTGCCAAAAGCTGAATCACTAATAATTCCTTGGCTTGCATTAATAATAATTTCATCTTTCAAAAGGTGAAAGAAATGACAAGGGAAATTGACTCTGGATCTAATCGACCAAATTGGTAAAAATGATTGCTTAATCAATTAACAAGCATTTATTAAATACCTACTATATACCAGATATTATATGCTAAATGCTGAAGATGTTGGGAGTGTCCCAGTGCTTGTGACACTCATTTTGAATTTCAATTCTATTAGTACACATTAGTGGGAACATTTCTGGAATGCTTCTGCACTGGGATGCACTTCCTAGGTGGGATTGGGTGGTAGATCTTGATATTAACAAATACATGTAATTTAGGCATTTGCTTCTAAAGACTAACGGGAAGTACCTGAGAAAGTCTCCCAAACAGTCAGAATAAAGTCCTTGGAACTTGGGATGATCAATCATCCCAGGGAGATAGTGAAACAAGAACATGATTGAATAAAGACAAGGACCATCCTACTTAAGGGCAGTTCCTTGAGAATTAGAGGGAGTGTTCCCATGATATATTGGAAGATAAAGGGAA